>NC_026007.2:1058830-1127223 GCF_000442705.2 Elaeis guineensis | reverse complement strand
AGTACTTGACTTGTCGGTGCATGTGTCAAGATGGGATTGACCACTCCAGTTTAGGAGCTGTGTACAGTCGTGTTTCAATTTAGCAAAACTTGGCCAGGGTAGTCCTTGTGAGGAGTCACAGGACTGTTTGAGTTGAGCACGATTCGGATGATCTGATCAGGGTTGACAGTTTAACCCTGAGTCATCCTAAACACAGGGTCAAAAGGATGAATTATACAGTAACCATATTCATGTAGGTTCTGAGTGTTGCGATTGTGACTCTTCGACCTATCCGAATGTCGGTACCATTGCTAGATGGTCACTTCGATTAGTACAGGAATTGGTTCCTGTGCTACCGGCTTAGGTTCGAACCTGTGGGGTCACACACATTAGAGGTTCCTATCTGATCTGATGGCTGATGAGTCCTAATGTATACATTTTGTGAGACTCAGTGATCGAGAATCAGGATTCTCTGATCATGAGTTCCACACATTATGGGTACCGGGTCAAGAGTCCCACTGGTTGGGACTTTTCGATCAGGGTTACATATCGATGAATTCTGATGCCCGATTGCCCATCGATTTGGACTCAGTATTTATGAGAGGTTTAATTAGTGATTTGATCACTAATTAACTCAATTTGACTGAGTAATTATTTTTGGATCAAGTCCAATTGAATTGAATTCAGTTGGGTTTGACCCGATTAGGTTAAGAGTTGACCTAATCATCGAGATGGTTTGGTCCCTGATTTGATCAGGGGTTGGGCTTAGTCAATTCCTGATTTGATTAGGAATTTATTGAGTCTAATTAAGCCTAATTAAGTTGGATTTAAATTAGTCTAAATGGACCTAATTTTTTTTGGTTCAATTAGGTTGGTTTAAATAATTAAATCACCTTGACCCAATCTCCATGCGCCACCTCACTTCCATTGCACCCATTTGAATTCATGAGAAGAAACTTTTCATGAATTTTTTTCTCATGCCAAGCCTCTCCACGCCCCACTTCAATGTGCCAAATGAATGGATAAGGATGATTGGTTGGCCATTCAAATTTAAAATAAAATTTGAATTTGAATGGGCAATCAATCTTTGCACCTTATCCCTTTATTTACGTCCCATTTATTACATGAGAAAAATGTTTCTCATGAAATCACTCCATGCACAATTTAAGCCATGCCTCACACCTTTAGTGGATAAGGGATGAGTTGGTGTCCATTTGAATTCAAAATTTGATTTGAATTCAAATATGTTATTACTCATCTTTATCCTTTCTTTTGGATAAGACGTTTTACGTTGTTATAAAAGGAGGAGAAGAGTGGGGCATGGAGGAAGAGAAGATTTTTGGAGAAAAATTTTGGGGTGTGAGGAAGTCTTGTGCGTGAGAAGGAAGTCCATATCCTTCCAAGAGAAAAAAAAAGAAAGAAAGAAAAGTGGGTGCAAGGTTTTTGGTGAGTTCCCTAGAGTTTTAGCCTGGGGTTCGGGAAGTGAGAAAGTGAGCTACGAGTATTGTGAGCTCATAAAATCTCAGGAAGATCTTCAACATCCTCTCAAGCATGTCTGTTGATGATCTGGAGCATCCAAAGAATCGACAGACATCGATCGAAGGAGTTCGATTAGCATCGGCCATCAAAAGGGCTCTACAACGAGCTCGCACTCGTGAGGAGTCGATCAGACCGGAAGCTTCATGTGGATGATCCGCAGAGGCCATACACACTGTGTGACTGCATCGTGATGATCAGACTCTTCCAACGGTGATCAGATTACGGCGATCTACTACCCGCACAAAGGTATTGTGTTCTGAATACACTACAGTAAAGTGTTTACTGTTCGAATTTGAATTTTAAATTTAAATGAATGCATGCTATATATCATATTTAGATCCTCGTGTAGGATAAATTTATATTAATTAATTAGATTAATTAATATTTTTTCACTGTAAAATCATAATTTTGAAAAAAGTTTTAAAATTATCATTTTGCCCTGCACTGAATTTTTGCTACAAATAGTATCAGAGCAGGTTCTTAGATATGATATATATATTTGCATGCGTAGATTAAGTAGTAATCTAAAAGTTTAAATTTGAAATTTAAAATTCAAAATTTGAAATTTGAATTTTGAAAGTTGTTCGAAATTCAAAATTCAAAAATTTGAAATTCAAAATTTAAAATTTGAATTTTAAAATTTGAAATTCAAAATTTAAAATTCAAAATTTTGAAATTCAAAATTTGAAATTTGGTTGAAATTTCAAATTTGAGATTCAAAATTTAAAATTCAAAATTTGAAATTCAAAATTTAAAACTCAAAATTTTGAAATTTGAAATTTAAAATTTATTTGAAATTTGAAATTCTAAATTTAAAATTTGAAATTTAAAATTTGAAATTTAAATTTTGAAATTGGTATATTTAGATATACTTGATCCAAGTAGCAAGTAATCGAATTGGGTTGGTTGCCATGGCCGTCTGGTCATAGGAGTAAAACAGGGTTTAAAGGCCCTCTCCTCCCATTCGATGGGGTCTCCTATGGCGGTAGGGGTGCCGCTGTAATTATATCCCATGCAATGAAGCAGCGAAAGGAATTAATTGTAAAGGTTCAATTGTGAAATTTATCATGAATGTGTTAGATTAGATCTAAAGGAATATTCATGATTTATTTTGATTGAGTTATTTTCTGTTATGTAATTAGCAATAGGATTGCTACTTATGAAATGTGCTGATCTATTTGTAAAATGAGTCAACATATTTGGTGAACAAAAAATAAAATCTTTCAAATTTGAAAATTATTTTCGAAATGCCAAACCCTGACCCATCAGCCCAATACTTAATTAAAAGAATTAAATGTTGTCTAGTAGGTCTAGAATTATGAATTAAGACCTAAGACAATTGCATAAACTTGTGGGTCAATGGGTTAGATGGATTAGGTCCATAATTGGGTTAGACCTAAGGTTAGCTTAAAAAAATAGACTAAATTAGAGTAATTGGTCAAATCTAATCAAAAGTTGAATTAGATTAGGTCAAGGATACTCTAGACTCAACTCCAATAGTTGTAGTTGAATGGGTCCATGTCTTTAACTAGACCAAGATGGACTTAATTCATGGCTACGCGGTGGAACCCTATTTACTAAGTTGATCAAATTAAAACTAATGAGCCGGTTGGTGTCTAAGGTAAGTTTGGCAGTTTGACCAGTGGTTTTTAAGTGGGAGCTACTCGCAGTGATTCGATCTCTGACGAGTAAATGGCTTATCCCCACTACTGATCTCACTTACCTGGCCAACCTGGTGAATTAGATTTTGATTAGATCACTTGGTGATTAGGGCTCACCCATGTCATTAGGTAAATCAGTTTGACTGATTTAGGTGCTCCTAATGCCAGCTTTAATTAAATCCTTTTTTAATCTTACTTGGTGAAGTCAGTGGGAGGATTAAAATTGGCTGGATATTTTCTTCTCATCTATCCTTTAATAAAATCCTCAAAAATTATTAGGTCCCTAAAAATGATTAAGTTATATTGATAACTAAGTCATAGCCTCCCATTAAGTGAGTGATAATGAGTCCATTAGTTTAATAATCATTGGATGCCCAAAGGCCTGGTGCTTATTGACTAATGGAATTATCATTCATAATATGATAATTTGGTTTGAGTCTTTCTGATGGTGGTCAGGTTGGCTGGCCAAAGTTGGGCCTGATCATTTATTGGTCCGATTCACCAAATCAAATCATGTTAATGGTTGGACCTAACCAGATCTTTTCAGTGGAGGCCAAAGCCTACTAATTAGGTTCTGAGGAAAAATCAATTACTAAAAGTTGTTTAGAGAAACAACTGGTTATGAACCTACCCATAGATGCACATGGGTTGACCAACCAAAGTTGGGCTCGTGTGTAGTCTGTGTGGATTCTAGTACCCACTAAAGAATTAAAGTAATTCCTCGAATTGGAGGTTGAGGCTACCAGTTCGTAAAAATACTGGGAGAAACTTTAGACTAAAGTCTAAGTCTTTAGTATTTATAATTTATGTACTAATAGAGGTCTGATTTTTCTTTATGCAGCTATGGCCACTACCCTGTCGTTTCGATCATTATTAGATAATGACAAGCTCATGGGACCTAATTTTGATAGCTGGTATCAAAAATTAAAAATCATCCTTGAGCATGAACGGATCCTTTATGTAGTAACAGTCCAGCACCTGAGGAGCCAGCCCCGAACACTAGAGGGACGGTCCGAGACACTTATCAGAAGTGGCTCAACGATCGCACCACCGTTCGATGCATTATGCTGGCGGTAATGAATGATGAGTTCAGTCGTAGGTTCGAGAATGCCCAGCCACAGGAGGTGCTTCAAATGTTGATCGACTCCTTTGGCATGCCTGACGACATTGAAAGGCACAAAACTAGTTGTGCCATTTTCAATGCTCGGATGAGCGATGGAGCCTCAGTCACTGATCATGTACTGTACATGATCGAAATGATTGAGCACCTAAGTAAACTGGGCTTTCCCCTGCACGAGCAGCTCGGTAAGGATGCGATCCTTAATTCATTGCCCAAGTCCTTCCTCCCCTTGCTTACTCATTTTCGGATGACAAAGCCTGCAGTGAACTACCACGGCTTGTAGGGGTTGCTGTAGAACTTTGAGAAGGATCACCAGCTCCATAAGGAGTCGGTGAATGTTGTGGGAGGGTCTTCTTCTGGTCGTCGACCCTTTAAGAAAGGAAAGAAGAAGAATAAGAAGAACAAGAAGGTGCAGCTACATGCTGGGATGTCTGCACAGGGTCAGACCAAGAAGCGCAAGCCCGGCCAGAGCCAGGCAGAGTGCTTCTTTTGTAAGAAGCAGGGGCACTGGAAGAGGAACTGTCCTCTATACATTGCCTCCCTAGACCCGAACAAGCCAAAGAAGAAGCAAGATACTTATATGATAATACCTTACAACTTTTTTATTTGTGATACTACTGCCTGGGTATTGGATATCGGAAGCCCTTATCATATTTACAATTCGATGCAGGGTCTGCAGGTCAGTAGGAGATTTGATGAAGGTGAGATATTCCTGAACGTTGAAGATGGAAGCAAAGTTCCAGTTATAGCATTAGGAATCATGAACCTTGTAATCAATTCACGAAACGTAATTCTGAGTGAATGTCATTATTGTCCAAGCTTTTTATTAAATATTATTTCTGTAGGCCTTTTGGCCATGAACGGTTATCAATTTTTAATAAAAAGAAATATTTGCAATATCATTTTGAATGGTGTTACAATGTTTGTTGGATAACTTAATAATAGAATTTACTTTCTATCACAACCTATTAATATGGTTCAAACCTTTGGTAAATGCCCTAGAATAGATAATGTGTCAGAAGTCTACCTTTGGCACTGTAGGCTAGGTCATATCAATAATAACAGGATAAACAGGTTGGCTCAAGAAGAAATTCTTGAAGTAGGTGATTGTGAATCACTTCCAACCTGTGAGTCTTGTCTTCTTGGTAAAATGACCAAATCACCTTTTACTAGAAAAGGTGAGCGAGCCAGTGAACTTTTGGGTCTGGTACACTCTGATGTATGTAGACCCATGAGCTCAAGTGTAAGAGATGGATATTTCTACTTCATAACCTTCACAGACGACCTATCGAGGTATGGGTATGTCTATTTAATGAAGCATAAATCGGAGTCGTTTGAAATGTTCAAACTATTTCGAAATGAGGTAGAAAAATAAATTGGGAAGTGTATTAAAACTCTTCGATCTGATTGAGGAGGTGAATATCTTTCCAATGATTTTCTAACATATCTTGGGGAGAATGGGATTCTCTCTCAGTGGACTCCTCCTGGAACACCACAACATAATGGTGTATCTGAAAGGAGGAATCAGACCTTGTTGGACATGGTTCGATCCATGATGGGGTTTGCTGGTTTGCCGATCTCCCTCTGGGGATATGCGCTCGAATCAGCTTGTTACCTTCTAAATAGAGTTCTGAGTAAGTCTGTAACCAAAATGCCATATGAGATATGAATAGGATGTAAGCCAGTACTCTCGCACCTTAGGGTTTGGGGGTGTCTGGCTTATATTAAACGTTTAATTATGGACAAGCTTGGACCTACGTCTGACAAGTATAATTTTATAGGGTACCCAAAAGAGATCAAAGGGTATTACTTCCACCTAGCTGATGAGCAAAAAGTGTTTGTCAGCCTTAAGGCAATCTTTTTGGAAAAGGTGTTCCTTGGTGAAGGGACTGTTGCCTCTAAGGTCGAACTTGACGAAGTTCGACAGGTGGAAAAATTGACAAGTTACTGAACTTGAATCGAATTTGGTTAGATCAGATCTGGAGCCCATTGTTCAAGCACCCTTAAGGCGATCTGGTAGAGTACCACATCAACCAGACAGATACTATGGTTTCTTGATCCGGGATGGCGATCCTATCGAACTTAATGAAAATGATGAGGATCCGATCACCTACATGGATGCAATGTAGAGACCTGACTCTGAGAAATGGTTAGAGGCCATGAAATCCGAAATGGAGTCCATGAAGGTCAACGATGTGTGGACATTGGTTGACCCACCCGAAGGAGTAAAACCCAAAGGGTGTAAATGGGTCTTCAAGAGGAAGAGAGGCGCAGACGGAAAGGTGGAAACCTATAAAGCCCGTCTGGTTGCCAAGGGATATCGTCAACGTTATGGTATAGACTATGACGAGATGTTTTCTCCTGTGGCAATGCTCAAATCCATTCGGATTATGCTTGCGATAGCTGCCCATCTGAACTATGAAATCTGACAGATAGATGTGAAGATAGCTTTCCAAAATGGAGAGCTGGATGAAGAGGTGTATATGATACAACCTAAAGGATTCACATCCACAGATGAGTCTGCGGTGTGCAGGCTACAGAGGTCCATTTATGGACTTAAGCAGGCATCATGGAGTTGGAACATACATTTTGATAAGACGATCAAGACATATGGCTTCGTTAAGAACAGAGAAGAACCCTGCATTTATAAGTGGGCTAATGGTCCAGTAGTAGTATTTCTTGTATTGTATGTGGATGACATTCTCTTAATCGAAAATGATGTCCCTGCATTACAGGGAATAAAGATTTGGCTGTCGTCACAGTTCTCCATGAAAGATCTGGGAGAAGCTTCCTACATCCTAGGGATGAGGATCTATAGGGATAGATCTAAAAGGTTGCTTGGTTTATCTCAGTCCACGTACATTGATACTATGTTGAAGAGGTTCAGCATGGAGAATTCCAAGAAAGGCTATCTTCCGATAGGCCATGGAATTTCTCTCTCGAAGAGGGATTGTCCGACAACACCTTAAGAGAGAGAGCGTATGGATAGGATTCCATATGCTTCGACAGTGGGATCTATCATGTACGCCATGACATGTACACGATCAGATGTGGCATACTCACTAGGGGTAGTGAGTAGATACCAATCTGATCCAGGAGAGAATCACTAGAAGGTTGTTAAAACCATCCTGAAGTATTTAAGAAATACTAAGGACCAATGGCTTGTTTATGGTGAATCGGACTTAAGACTTATAGGGTTTACAGACTCTAGTTTTCAGTCTGATCACGATGACAGCAAAAGTGTGTCGGGATTTACTTTTCCCCTTAATGGTTGGGCTATCTACTGGAAAAGTTTCAAGCAACATATGGTGGCTAATTTAGTTTGCGAGGTGGAGTATGTCGCTGCATCAGATGCTGCCAAAGAAGCGGTGTGGCTGAGAAAATTTATCACCGAGCTCGGAGTAGCACCCTCCCTTGTTGGTCCAGTTCTGCTCTACTGTGACAGCTCTGGAGCCATTGCTCAGGCGAAGGAACTAAAGGCACACCAGCGGACGAAGCATATTCTACGTCGCTACCATCTCATCCGAGAAATTATGGATCGAGGTGACACCGATCTTCAAAAGATCAACGGGAAGGAGAACCTGACCGACCCATTCACTAAAGCCATTGTGGTGAAGGAGTTCGACAACTACAAGTCGAAGATGGGTATTAGATACTGCATCGATTGGCTTTAGGCCAAGTGGAAGATTGTTGGGAATAGTGTCCCAAAGTCAATCATCAGTCTATTAACGGTTGTGCTCATTTTTATATTTATTCATGAATTATGAATTAATAAAAATTATTTTGGCATTTTTCATCATAAAATATTTCATCTTTTAATGAACTCCTATGTTGTGGTGAAGTCCTTAGGACTATTTAGACTCGATAAAAGAGAATTTATCATTTAGTCCTTAAATCTGTTCGCAACCAAATGATACGTTGTTACCAAGGATGACAACGTTTATCAAGCATAGGTCGTTGTGTGCCATATAGGTTGGTTGTCCTCTTAACCAATGAGTATGGAGACACTGGTATGGGATACAGGTGAGATGTAAGGGTACATCTGCACTGAACGTGACAAACTCTGGAGCTATTTCTGCTATCAAGATTTGCTCCGATAGAATATGAGTATAAAGCCATGGTGACTTGCAAGCAACTCACTGCACTTAAGCACTGGACTATCTGAATTTTTAATTCAGTGACGGAAGGTTGCTAGGTGTAGTCAAGTACTTGACTTATCAGTGTGTGTGTCAAGATGGGATTGACCACTCCAGTTTAGGAGCTGTGTACAGTCGTGTTTCAATTTAGCAAAATCTTGACCAAGGTAGTCTTTGTGAGGAGTCACAGGATTGTTTGAGTTGAGCACGATTCAGATGATCTGATTAGGGTTGACAGTTTAACCCTGAGTCATCCTAAACACAGGGGTCAAAAGGATGAATTATACAGTAACCATATTCATGTAGGTTTTGAGTGTTGTGACTGTGACTCTTCGACCTATCCAAACATCGGGTACCATTGCTAGATGGTCACTTCGATTAGTACAGGAATTGGTTCCTGTGCTACCGGTTTAGGTTCGAACCTGCGGGGTCACATACATTAGAGGTTCCTATCTGATCTGATGGCTGATGAAGAGTCCTAATGCTCGTGGACTATGTGTCCTACATGTCTGGGACTCTGTGATCGAGAATCAAGATTCTCTAATCATGAGTCCCACACATTTTGGGTACCGGGGTCAAGAGTCCCACTGGTTTGGGACTCTTCGATCAGGGTTACATATCGATGAATTCTGATGCCCGATTACCCATCGGATTTGAACTCAATATTTATGAAAGATTTTATTAGTGATTTGATCACTAATTAACTCAATTTGATTGAGTAATTATTTTTGGATCAAGTCCAATTGAATTGGATTCAGTTGGGTTTGACCCGATTAGGTTAAAAGTTGACCTAATCGTCGAGATGGTTTGGTCCCTCATTTGATCAGGGGTTGGGCTTAGTCAATTCCTGATTTGATTAGTATTTTATTGAATCTAATTAAGCCTAATTAAGTTAGATTTAAATTAGTCTAATTAGACCTAACTTATTTGGTTCAATTAGGTTGGTTTAAATAATTAAACCACCTTGACCCAATCTCCATGCGCCACCTCACTTCCATTGCACCTATTTGAATTCATGAGAAGAAACTTCTCATGAATTTTTTTCTCATGCCAAGCCCTCTCCATGCCCCACTTTAATGTGCCAAATGAATGGATAAGGATGATTGGTTGGCCATTCAAATTCAAAATAAAGTTTGAATTTGAATGGGCAATCAATCTTTGCACCTTATCCCTTTATTTACGCCCCAGTTATTACATGAGAAAAATATTTCTCATGAAATCACTCCATGCACAAATTAAGCCATGCCTCACACCTTTAGTGGATAAGGGATGAGTTAGTATCCATTTGAATTCAAAATTTGATTTGAATTCAAATGTGTAATTACTCATCTTTATTCTTTCTTTTGGATAAGATGTTTGACATTGTTATAAAAGGAGGAGAAAAGTGGGGCATGGAGGAAAAGAAGATTTTTGGAGAAAAATTTTGGGGTGTGAGAAAGTCTTGTGCATGAGAAGAAAGTCCATATCCTTTCAAGAAAAAAAGAAAGAAAAGAAAGAAAAGTGGGTGCAAGGTTTCTGGTGAGTTCCCTAGAGTTTTAGCCTAGGGTTCGGGAAGTGAGAAAGTGAGCTACGAGTGTCGTGAGCCTCCAAAATCTTAGGGAGATCTTCAACATCCTTTCAAGCATGTCTGTTGTCAATCTGAAGCATCCGAAGAATTGACAGACATCGATCAAAGGAGTTCGATCAGCATTGGCCGTCAAAAAGGCTCTACAACGAGCTAGCACTCGTGAGGAGTTGATCAGATCGAAAGCTTCATGTGGATGATCTGCAGAGACCAGACACGCTGTGTGGCTACATCATGATGATCAGACTCTTCCAACAGTGATCAGATTGCGGCAATCTACTATCCGCACAAAGATATTGTGTTTTGAACATATTACAGTAAAGTGTTTACTGTTAGAATTTGAATTTTAAATTTAAATGAATGCATACTATATATCATATTTAGATCCTAGTGTAGGATAAATTTATGTTAATTAATTAGATTAATTAATATTTTTTCACTGTAAAATCATAATTTTGAAAAAGTTTTAAAATTACCATTTTTCTCCTGCACTGAATTTTCGCTACATCACCTAACCACCATTAGAGAGACACTTTCAAGTCGTCATATGAGGAGTGATAATTTCATTAGTCAATAAGTGCCAGGCCTTTGGATCTGCAATGATTATTGAGCTAATGGACTCATTATCAAACACCTTAATGGGTGGCTATGACTCAGTTATCTCTATAACTTTATCATTTTAAGGACCTAATAATTTTAGAGGATTTAAAATTATTAGTGATTTAAGAATAGAAAGGATATGGATCAATTTGCTCCCACTAACTTCACCAAGTCAAGTCCTCCCACTAACTTCTCAAGTCATTAAAACAAGGACTAGGATCAAATTTAGTCCATGGGCACCTAGATCAGTCTCACTGAATGAAATCAGACTCACTAATTTTCTATGTGACATGGGTTAGCATGAATCAATGAGCAACCTAATCAAGACCTGATTAACCACATTGGCCAGGTAAGTATGATCGGTGGGAGGGTTTGTCAAAGCTTGCCTTAGACACCATCAGAAATGACCAGATAAGCGAGCTCCCAATTAAAAATCATCGGTCAGATTTACTTTAGACACCAACTGGTTTATCAGTTTTGATTTAATCTACCTAAAGATTCGGGCTCAGCCGCTGAGCCACGATCAGTGTCTATTTGTTAGATATATGGACTTTGATCAACTACAACTATTGAAGTGATCTATAGAAATGACCTAATCCTAATTAATTTTTAATTAGGTTTGATCAATTTCTTGACTTAGTCCATATTTAATCTAACCCTAGGTCTAACCCAGTTAATAACTTGATCAAAGCTAACCCATTACCCTTTAACCCATGTTTTATGAAATTATCTTAGGATCTTTAAATCACAAACCTAGATCCTAAATAATCACTTAATTCTTTTAATTAAGTTCATGGCTGAGGGTTGGGGTTCGGCATTTTGAAAATCATTTTCAATTTTTAAAAAATTTAATACAATCTAGTGTTGTTTCACTAAATAGGTCGACTCATTTCAAAAATGGGTTGGCTTATTTCACTAACAAACACTAATTGTAGGTTAAAACAATTAAATTCAGTCAACTTTTCAGTCGAGCTGGCATGCTGGTCGAGCTAGCTCGATCAACAAACAAAACCTTCACAAGATCCTATTCTTGGCTGATTTTAATCTATATACATTACATAAAAATTTATGAAATGAAATAGATCTAATCTAAAATATTCATGACAAGATTTATTTAAACTCTTTTAAATTTTTTAGATCGCAACGTACTAGGACAACCTTTGCACTGTAAGGGATAAACCTTACAGCAGGACAATCTACAGTCCGTGTGATCTTTATTTTAATTTTTAGATTTATTTTAACATAATTATGAACATGTCATAAAAGAACCTAGATGCTCTAATACCACTGTTGGAAAAGGTGCAGAATTTCATGCATGAATTTAAAAATATTTTTTAAATATAACATAGTGAAATATATAAATTAAATAATTTAATATATAAATGTATGTAATCAAATTACTAAATCCTATAATTAGGATCTATAATATGTTATATTATATTTATAAATTAAAAAATAAAAAATTTGGTATTGATCAAATCAATACCCTAGAGCTAAAACAGTTTTAGATCTAAAACCTAAATCACATCTAGATAAGAGAAGAGATCGGATCTCTTACCTTCATGTGGGTTGAGAACTCCATGACTGATTTTTTTTATTACCTTTGGAGCCACACACGCATCCAGCCTCTACAGGTGATCCACACGAGACTACAACAAAATCAGAGGTTCGTCAAACGAAGATCCGCTCGAAGTGCTAGCTTCTTGCAGATCCCTTCGGATGGTTAATCTAAAAAATATTCTTCGAATCTTTTGGATATTCCAAGAGATGAAGAATATGAGGAGGAATAAGGAAGAAGTCAAACCTTTTGACCTCCCTAAAATCTAAAATAATATGTAATATAAAAAGGTCCTAAGAGAAAACAGATCTTCTCTTTCAATACATCAACGATTGATGTCCTGAGAATATCTCTATGCTAGGACATGAGAAGACTTTCTTCTCTAGATATTTTTCTAACTTCTAGATCTTATGATGTCTGATTTTTCTCAAAGAAAAATCTCATGATTTATAGAGAAGAAGGGTTCTAAAAGAAACCTTAAGAGAAGACCATCTTTTCTTCTTCTTTTCTCATCAGAACATGATCAGATCATGTCCAAAATTAGATCACCATGCTCCAACACATTGAAGCATGGATCCACCATGCCATCCCTCTCTCTCTCTCAAATTTTTATCACATAAAAAATACAAAATAAAGAAGAAATAAACTGAAAAGAAAAATAATAAGAGAAAAACATCTTCTCTCTTACCTTTTGTTTCTACAAGACATTAACTTTTGATCTCTTGATAGAAGACTCTTCTCCAAGGAATTTGATGCCTCAAACCACCCATTCTATCCTCTTTCTCTCTCAGATTTTATCACATAAAAAACAAAGAGAGAATAATATGAAAGAAAAATAATGAGAGAAGATAATCTTTTCTCTTACCTTTCTCTCTACAAGATATCAACCTTTGATCTCTTGATTGAAGACTCTCCTCCAAGGATTTTGGTGCCTCAAACCACCCATGCCTTTCTCTTTCTCCTCTACTATTTTTATCTATAATTCATGAATTTTTGACTTTTATTTGATAGCATATGGGGCGGCAACTTTTTATATGGTAGACTAGGTCAAAAGACCTAATCAATAAGGAGTCCATGGGGCATCCAACTCTTGGATGCCCCCTCCCTTATAAATTTCTGGAGAGCATGAAAAATTTCACAAAAGGGGCTACAAAAAGAAGGGATAAGCTTGGGAAAAGTTGGCGCAAGAGAGGAGAGAAGAGTCCTTGTGAAGAGGGACTCTTTCAAAAAAAAGAATAAGCCTAAACCACTTTTCATAATTAACCAAATCACTTTTCACATTGAACCAAATCAAATCTGATTTAAATCTCTAGAATAAGTGGTATGAGATAATATTCCTTGGACATGGATATCATAAAAAAATATCTAAAAATTAATTAGTGGGTGTGGACTTGAGATTTCTTAGGTGGCGCAAGAGATGATATGGAATCCTAGTCTAACTAGGATTCTTATGTAGATTAGGTCAAACACTTTGAACCCAATCCAAATTAATTGAAACTTAATTAATGGTAATCCTAGTCTAACTAAGAGTCTAATTAAATCAAATTAAATCATATTTAATTCTGATTTAAATCCTAACTTAATTAGGAATTAGGTGCATACAAGTCCTAGTCAAACAGGGACTTGTTCTCCCTTGCAATTGGCTTATCCAATAAACTAATTAGATTTAATTTAATTAAATCCAAACTAATTATAATTAAATCAAATTCAATTAGACTTGATCTCAGTCCAATTGCTCAATCAGATTGAGCCAATTAACAATTCAATTGCCAATCGATCCTCCTGCAACACTTACATTAGGTCAAACATCAATCACATTGATCGTTTAACCTTAGAACAATTCTCAATCATTGATTAACCATCTGATTAGGTTATAACCTCTTATGTGTATGATCTTATAGGTTCGACCCTAAGTTGATAGTACAAAAACTAATTTTTGTACCAATCAAAGTAACCGTCTAGCAATGGTTCCCGACGTTCAGATAGGTCGAATGTATGCATAGCAACATTCTAAGAACCCTAACCCATGGTTACCGTATAATTTATCTTTCTGATTGATGATACTCAAGATGATTTTGAGTATACTGTCAACACTCATATAAGTCATCTCTATTGTATCTCAAAATTTTGTAAATCTCGTGACTCCTCACGAGGATTATCCAAGCCTAGGTTTTGCTAAATTGAAACACAGTGAGACATTCTCTTCCTGAAGTTAATCAGGAGTGGTCAATCCCATTTTGACTCACACATTGACTTCATAAGTACTTGACTGTATCCAAAAATCTTTCGAACCTATATTAAAAAAATAGGCAGTCCGACATCAAAGCACAGTGAGTTGCTTACAAGTCACCGTGGTGATCTCAGGTCGGAGGGACATTTATACCCATTGGCCTTAGCTAACTACTTTTAATAGTAGAGTGTTACATTAGTTACGTTCAATACAGATATACTCCTACATCTCACCTGTATGCCATACCAGTGTCTCCACACCATTTGATTACGAGGACAACCAACGCATATGGCATACAGCGACCTACACTTGATAAGTTATCGTCCTTATTAATAACTTATCATTTGATCGTGAATAATTTAAGAACCATCTGATAAATCTTCTTTTATCGATTGATTGTAGTTCTAAAGACTTCATCATAATTTAGGAGTTCATTTAAGGAAGATAGAACTTGTTGGATATAAAATACGCACAGCCGAAGTCCTCAGCAGAATCTGCGCAAATAGACTCTGCCCGGACTCTTACGGGAGCCGAGCTCCGTCCTCAACATCAGCTACCGGTAAGCCTTGTCCGGACTCCCACGGGAGCTGGACTTCGCCTTTAACTTTAATTGCAGGAAGACTCCGCCCGGACTCCTATGGGAGCCGGACTTCGTCCTCGACTCCAACGGCTGCAGACAGACTTCGTCCGGACTCCTACGGGAGCCGGACTCCGCCAACAACCTCAACCGCAAGTAGACTCCGCCCGGACTCCTACGGGAGCCGGGCTCCGTCCTCAACATCAGCTGTCGGTAAGCCTTGTCCGGACTCCCACGGGAGCCGGACTTCGCCTTTAACTTTAATTGCAGGTAGACTCCGCCCGGACTCCTACGGGAGTCGGGCTCTGTCCTCAACATCAGCTGCCGGTAAGCCTTGTCCGGACTCCTACGAGAGTCGGACTTTGCCTTTAACTTTAATTGCAGGAAGACTCTGCCCGGACTCCTACGGGAGCCGGACTTCATCCTCGACTCCGACGGCTGCAGACAGACTTCATCCGGACTCCTACGGGAGCTGAACTCCGCCAACAACCTCAACCGCAAGTAGACTCCGCCCGGACTCCTACGGGAGCCGGGCTCCATCCTCAACATCAGCTGCCGGTAAGCTTTGTCCGGAATCCTACGGGAGCCGGGCTTCGCCTTTAACTTTAATTACAGGAAGACTCCGCCCAGACTCCTATGGGAGTCGGGCTTCATCCTCGACTCCAACGGCTGCAGACAGACTTCGTCCGGACTCCTACGGGAGCCGGACTCCGCCAATAATTTCAACCGCAAGTAGACTCCGCCCGGACTCCTACGAAAGTCGGGCTCCGTCCTCAACATCAGCTGCCGGTAAGCTTTGTCCGGACTCCTACGGGAGCCGGGCTTCGCCTTTAACTTTAATTGCAGGAAGACTCCGCCCAGACTCCTATGGGAATCAGGCTTCGTCCTCGACTCCAACGGCTGCAGACAGACTTCGTCTGGACTCCTACGGGAGCCGGACTCCGCCAATAATTTCAACCACAAGTAGACTCCGCCCGGACTCCTACGGGAGGCGGGCTCCATCCTCAACATCAGCTGCCGGTAAGCCTTGTCCAGACTCCTATGGGAGCCGGACTTCGCCTTTAACTTTAATTGCAGGAAGACTCCGCCCGGACTCCTACGGGAGCCGGACTTCATCCTCGACTCCAACGGCTGCAGACAGACTTCGTCCGGACTCCTACAGGAGCCGGACTCCGCCAACAATTTCAACCGCAAGTAGACTCTGCCCGGACTCCTACGGGAGCCGGGCTTCGTCCTCAACATCAGCTGCCGGTAAGCCTTGTCCGGACTCCTACGGGAGTCGGACTTCGCCTTTAACTTTAATTGCAGGAAGACTCCGCCCGGACTCCTACGGGAGCCGGGCTTCGTCCTCGACTCCAACGGCTGCAGACAGACTTCGTCCGGACTCCTACGGGAGCCGGACTCCACCAACAATTTCAACCGCAAGTAGACTCCGCCCGGACTCCTACAGGAGCCGGGCTCCGTCCTCAGCATCAGCTGCCGGTAAGCCTTGTCCAGACTCTTACGGGAGCTGGACTTCTCCTTTAACTTTAATTGCAGGAAGACTCCGCCCGACCCCCTACGGGAGCCAGGCTTCGCCTGTAACTTTAGCTGCAAGTAGACTTCGTCCGGACTCCTACGAAAACCAGACTCCGTCTTCTATTCCGACTGAAGACCTCGCCCAAACTCCTACGGATACCAGACCTCGCTACCGACTCCAACCGAACTTCGACCGACAAGTCTGGACCCCCTGGCAGGCCACAGTAACGGACAACACTGCTCCACTCCCTGCGGCAGACTCTACGCAGCTCCATCACTCCCTGACAGGCCACAGTAACGGTCACAGCACTACTCCACTCCCTACGATGGGT
Organism: Elaeis guineensis; assembly: GCF_000442705.2. Lineage (NCBI taxonomy): Eukaryota > Viridiplantae > Streptophyta > Magnoliopsida > Arecales > Arecaceae > Elaeis > Elaeis guineensis. Next base: position 1,110,409 of record NC_026007.2, on the reverse strand, counting down.
CTCGCGCAGCTCCACTACTCCCTGGCAGACCACAATAACGGCCACGATCCTGCTCCACTTCCTGCGATGGATACCGCGCGATTCTCCCATCTGCTGGCGAATCGCGACAACAGACGCCGCCCCACTCCCCGTGGCAGACTCCACGTGGCACACCCCGATGATAGCCACGGGTCCACTCCACTACTCTTCGCAGCAAACTCTGCCTGACCCAGGGCAGCCCACTGCTAGATGGTTACAGACGTCACTATCAGGCAACTGCCCCCTTCGCCTATAAAAGGGGGGGGCTCCAGATACGTTATTCGATAAGCTCTAATCTTTCATCTAAAAACTCTGCTAAATTCTCCGTTCGAGCACTCCATTCTTGTTGAGGCAGAGAACTGACTTGAGCGTTGGAGGGTCTTGCCGGAGCAATCCCACCTCCGGTTTAGACTTCCTTTGCAGGTCCCGACGGCGATCGCGACTTCTCCGACTCCAGCTTCTCCGGCGCAAGCAGATTTTTGCACCAACAGAACTTTTATGATGAACCTGCCAAATAACTATTATTATTAGATAATTCATATACTAATTTCAATCATCTACCACTTAGATGATTGGCTTTAGGATATATTTTCCAACAGTTGTTCCATGCCCGCATGACTGAAGGCACCTCCATGTAAATGCATGTCCTGAAGATGATTAATTTGATCACTCATTTGAGACAACTGAGCTTTGCCATGGATGGTGAACTGAATCAGAATTTGATCTTGCAATCTCTCCCTGACTTTTTTTCTCAGTTTGTTATAAATTAACATATGAACAAACTAAACATCAACCTGCTAGAGCTGCAGAACATGTTGAAAACAGCAGAGAGCCATTTTAAGGATAAAAAGATTTTGGTACTTTTTGTCGATAAGATCAACAAGAAGAAAGTGAAGAAGGGTTCTAAGAAAAAGATGAACCCTAAGGTTGGCATCTCCAAGAAGAAGGCGAAGAAGGACTCCACCAAAAATACTTACTATCACTGTGGCAAGGAGGGCCATTGAAAGAGAAATTGCAAGGAGTACCTTGCTACCGTGAAATCAGTAAATATTGCTAAAAGTTTGTATATGATACAAACTAACTTATCATTAAGTACTTTATTTTCAGATTCTTGGGTATTAGATACCACCTGTGGTTCACACTTTTACAAATCTTTACAGAGTCTACAAAAAATAAAGAGTTTGAATAAAAATGACTTCGAGCTGTTCGACGCTAGTGGAGAGTTCATTCAGGCTGAAGCCATAGGAACCAAGATTTTGAAGTTGCCTTCGGGCAAAGTTTTGGAACTAGAGCTATCGTTTGACACTAATGCTCATTATAAGAAAGTCTCCACACCTTCTCTTCTCCTCTCCATGCCATCTCCCTCTCCTCTCTGGTCTCTGATTCTCTCCCATGCCCAAAGGAGTTGGGCATCCTATCTAGTAGTCTTAAAGCATCGAGCTCCATCCAATCTGCACAAAGGAACAGAAGGCTACGATCAAGCATTGGTCGGAACCCTATCGAAGATCAGATCCAAGGCTGATCCAAGAGCTTGTAGATTTATCTAGGAGTAAATGAATCTAACATGGAGAGAGCATCCTAATCTAAGTCGAGTGGATATCTTGTCGGACAAGTGCACAACTCATCAGCGAACATAAAACTCTATGATCATCAGACTACGGAGTTCATTTATCCATGCAAGATGATGTGATCATCTTATAATCTGAATTAAATTATTTAAATCTCTATTTTTTTTCTTAATCTAGATTCATGATCGATCTAACCATGATCAAGATCAGATCTCGATCGGATTGCATGTCGGATCAAAAAGTTTTTAAATTTTATTGCATCCTGATTTGATCGATCGGGCATGCGATCATTCTTTTACATATGCGACTATCTCAAAAAAAAAATATCGAGATGTAGAGAATAGACTTCATGGATAATGTAGTAGACCCATGACTAAGTCACTTAGCTAGTAGAAGACTGAAGCCCACCTTTAGAAGATGGGGCTTAGGTATATGGCAGATTGACTTTAGTACAAGTAAGAGATTATTAGATGTATGCCCTAGAAGTTAATATAACTGACACATTTATTCTTTTTAAGATATAGTTTTGTACTTAATTTTATTATTTATTAATAAAATTAGATAATTTATTTTCATTCATGTTGTGTATATGTCCATGAATTATCCAGAGGATTAATAAGAACATGACACATATTCTTAAGAGTTGAGAATTTGAGGCATATGTCATTGGTAATTAATTATTAAATTACTTTCGATTGATGGATCATCATGGAGACAGTGATTGATCTGATAAGATTGATACATGGATTGCTTCTTTTTGGATAGATAAGTCTCGAGTCTAAATATGAAGATACTGGAGCGAGAGTGCAGGTGGTTGTTAGAAAATAAGGATACCAAGTGTGATCAATATGAAAAGTCACTTGGATGTCTAGTCACTCATCAGTGACATTCTCGATGCTGTAGTAGTGTGACTAGTTCTTTGACATATGATGTATCGGCTATTCAGAATGAGGTTGCTATAGTTTGACTGTATATATGCTTAGTCCCTAGCCATATGAGTCCTTACGGTGCATGTTGACTGCAGTTGATTCATTACAGGAGTAGATTATGCATCTAGATAGGATCTATCGATCTTAGTAGATAAAGAATAGTCCTATGTGATTTATAAGATTGATTTTTGAAGACCATGGCTATGGCAGTATGAATGATGGAAAAGAATTTTTCATAAGATTTCATAGTATGAACTTGAGTTGAATAAATCTTACATATGATAGATATTAAGGTTTGATGAGTTTTTCATAATCTCTATCTTGTCGAGACTCATGATAGAAGAACTGTATCACATGGTAACTATACCTAAGAGGTTCAATTCTTTTCATTCTGATGGATTATCAGTACATGCTATTAGGCGTCACTGGTAGATTATGAGATCAATGAGATTATTTTGATGGTCAATAATTCTTATTGGATAAGTTAGAATTGTTTCAATCCATTGAAAAGAGCTTCAATAATATTAGTGATGGAGATCATAATATATCTCACTACTAGACAGAATATAATTTATGGGATCACACACATAAGATGCACAGTCAGCTCTATCACTTATGTCCTCAAATCTTCACACTCCAATATCAAATCTCATTTTCACTGCATGATTTCATCATGGGCTGCCGCTACCTAATTCGTAGGTTGGTTCTTCTTGCGACTACTACTCACCATCTGAACTGCAAGAAAGAATCTCTACTCATGAATCTACTGGTCTCTGATACCAACTAACATAGCCTAGGACCACATTTCGAAGGAAAGAGAGAAAGAAGATGCATGAAATAAAGAAAAAATGACAAAGGAAGAAGAATCTCTCTTCTCTCGAATTTTATTGAATAATCATGAAAATCTGATAACAACATTAGCTAAGGAGCCTTATTTATAGAGTAAAAGTCCCAACTCAACTACTAAAGGAATTTAAAACAAAATAAAATAAAAACTAAATCAAAATTAGACTCCAAATCTGACTAGGACTCTTACGCATTTTCATTGACTTATCAAATAATTAAATTAGGCTCCAAAATGTATAGTAGCAGCAAACTCACCAATCTTGTAGAGCTCGAAAAGAGCTTTCCAGAATAGGGTTATAATAGTGATTCTGATATCAGATGAGAAAGTTATGACCATTCTAACTCGGGAGTATCAAAATCGATAGGGTCTAGTACAGTCAGCTAGATTTTCGACCCTTTTAGGTCCTATCCCTCGAATCCAGGTATTGATCAGCTAGGATATTTGCATCACAATTACAATAGGTCAACTATCGGATGAAATCTACATCATCGGTGTACTACTGATCTCATCCCGTTTCCAACCCATTCCTCTATAAGCCATCCTATAGTTCGGGCGCTACGAGGAGCTTTTGGTCTGTGGATAATGCGGAGTTAGCATTTGGTTATAACAGCATCTACTTCTCACACATGGATAGCTTGCTGGTAACAAATCACTAACAACTTTCTAACAACCCACCCTCTGATTTGAATGGCTGCTAACCACCAAACAAACTTTCCTATAAAATGGAAGGAAGGGGAAAAGAAGGGAGCTCTCTGAATACTATCTCTCAATCTATTCTCACTATCTTTCTTCACTGTTCTGTAGGAGTTGGTATGGTGCTCCTAAGCCTTGGGAGGCCACAAGGAAGGGGTTGAGGTGTTGGCTCCAGGAGACTAGGATAGATGTGGTCCTAAGGGTAGGATAGAAGTGATCCTAAGGTGGAGGCATCCACAGGCTTGAGGTCCAGATATTAAGGACCTTGAGGGGCTTGGTTAGTGCTCTGGAGACTTGGGGACACAAGATAGAGCAAGGAACCAGAGCCAGGGATAAAGTTGCAGAGAAAATACAGTTTCAGGGTAGCCAAGTCGACTCAATCTCAGTTAGAGTCGACTCGATTCCAAGCGAGTCAACTCGATCTCAGTTAGAGTCGACTTGATTCCAAGCGAGTCAACTCGATCTCAGAGGAATAGGCAGATAGAGAGCTGTGTTTCATTGGTACGCAAGTGGCATGCAGTCGAGTCGACTCGGGTTTAGGATGAGTCGACTTAGATGTAGGTGAGTCAACTCGATCTCAGTTGGAGTCGACTTGATTTTTGTAGACAGAGCTATACGGATTTTCTATTTGGATCTAGGGTTGGGTTTGATCTTAGGGGTCTTAAGGCCTGGTTTGAGAGATCTTAAGGGGACTAACCTAGGGTTTGGATTGGGATTAAGTCCATTGGATGTATAGGTTAGTCTAGAGAGTTTTTTGGGCTCGGATTGTTTAACCTATTATAATTGGTATATATACAGGTCATATAATACCAAGGAAAAGAGAGAATATAAAGGAAAGCTAGGATAGTTCATGCATAGATTTTAAAAATTTTTATACAGCAGAAGCAATTAAGATTAAACTATTTAACCTACTATACACTAGATCTAATCTACAACTATCTAAGCATGGATCTTATGACATAAAATATGCATGCATAATCTGAAAATTATATTTGAAATATTAGATCTAATCTAATATATGATAGAAATCAAATTTCTATATCTAAGCACAGGTCGAAGATCACCGCAGCTAAAGATCGAGGGATTGTATGTTGCTCCTAGCCACACATACATCCGATCTCTACAGGTATCCACATGAAACACGATCAGATCAACCTTCTTGGAGTGCTAGCTCCTTGCAAAGGCCCTTTGTAGCTGATCAATCGAAAAAGAAGAGGTTGGTGGAAGAAGGCAAGGGAGAACTCCTTCTCTTTTGATTTTTTTCTCACCCAAACCCTAGAACCCCTCATCTTAGGAGGAGACACCTCTCCTTAATTTTTCTCTTGCCCAAAAGGAGATGCCCTATTTCTGATTTATTTTCCAAAAAATCAGCAACTCCTCACATCCAAAAGACCCTCTTTTATTGGCATGGACTAGGGCGTATAGCAGTTTAAGAGGCATCCAACTCTTGGATGCCACCTCCTAAATTCTAGGTGTGTAAGAGGAGAAAACCCAATGCCCATAAGAGGAGACCCTCTCTGTTTATTACACACCCTACTCAAATATGATGCCCTCCACATAATGCCCTCCACATATGTTTCATGGAGAAACAACCTTTCTCACAGTGGTTTTGTCTCACAAAACAAAGAGGTGGTGGCAAGGAAGTTTGGTTAAGATCCAACTTGATCTTGATAAGGAATCCCATTCAAATCAAATTTGAACTTTCCTTTTAAACCAAATTTTATCCCTTATGTGAGGCATTAAGAAAAGGTGACAAATACCTCTGGGCATGGAAATTCTTCATGCTAAAACCTTTTTAGCATGAGGAAGGTAGGTGTCATGAGATAGGATGGCGCAAGGGAGAAGTCCATTGCTCTTGGAGTCCAAGTAGTTTCCTATTTTGGATCTTAATCAAATCCAATTTGATTTGATCCAAATAAATTCATAAATCTAATCTAATTAGGCACTAAACTATCTCAATTAAATCTTAATCAAATTAAAAATTAATTGAACTCAAGTCCTTATGAAATCAGGAACTATTCTTCCTTAGCGATTAGATTATCTAATAACCTAATCGGATCGAACCTAATTGAATCCAATTTAATTAGACTTGATCCAAACATCTTTGCTCAATCAAATTGATCTAACTAATAATCTAATTATTAATTAATTTTTCTTTAATTCACTAATTCTTAGTAAATTATTAATTACAATCTTTGCACAAGGTTGATCATCAATCATATTGATGATTATACCCTTCAATGATTCTCTATCATCGATCAGGCATCAGATCAGATTGAAATTTTTAATGTGTATGATCCCATAGGTTTGAACACTAAGCTGATAGTATAGGAACAACTATCTATACCAATCGAAGTGACCATCTAGTAATGATATCCAATGGTCGAATAGTATCGAATGATTGCAAAGCAACATTCAAGAACGTGAGACATGGTTACCGCATAATTCATTTCTGTGTTCCTCATGCTCAGGGTGATCTAGGATTTAACTGTCAACCCTGGAATAGTCATCCACATTGTATTTTAATCTTTTTCAAATCCTATGACTCCTCACAAAGATTATCCTGACTAAGGTTTTACTCAATTGAAACACAGTGGTTCATTAACTCCTGTAATATGGAGGGGTCAATCCCATCTTGACTCACACACTAACTTCATAAGTACTTGACTGTACCTAATAGCCTTCTGTCAATATATTAAAAATATAGATAGTCCGTCACCGAAGCATAGTGAGTTGCTTGCAAGTCATCGTGGTGATCTTAAATCGGAGAGATACTTATATCCATATCCTTTGTGAGCTGCTCTTGACAGCAGAGTGCTCTACAGTTTGGTCACTATTTAGTGAAGATATATTCCTACATCTCACCTATATGCCATACCAATATCTTCACACTCTTTGATTAAGAGGACAACCAATCTATATGACACACAATGACCTACACTTGATAAACGTTATCATTCTCGTTAATAATATATCATTTGATCACGAACAAGTTTAAGAACTATATGATAAATCTTTTTTTATCATTTGTAAGTAGTTCTAAGGACTTCATCATAATATTGGAGTTCAATTATGGAAGATGCTCACCTTATGATGAAATTGGCAAATAACTTTTATCAATTTATAATTTTGATCATATAAGGAGCTCAATCATCTACAACCTAGATGATTGACTTTAGGATATATTTTCCAACAACTCTTACTTAAATTAAAGTCAATCAGATCAATATCGAATACTCATCTTCCATTTGTGTTCATTAAACTTCTAGAATTCGATGGCTCTAGTAAATGGATCAGTCAAGTTCTATTTTCTATCGATCTTTTGAAGGTTGATGTCACCTCGATTCATGATCTCTCATACAAAGTGATAGCGATGCAGAATGTGTTTGGTTCTTTAGTGAGACTATGGTTCTTTAGCTTAAGCTATGGCTCTAGTGCTATTAATATATTAGAAACTGGACCATCGATGGATGGTGCCATTCCAAGCTCACTAATGAACTTCCGTAACCAAAAACTTCTTTTACAGCATCGCATGCTACAATAAACTCTGCCTCGCATACATATTCAACTAAGTATACTACTTAAAACTCTTCCAATAGATCACTCCTTTATTAGGGTAAATAACATAATCCGACACATTTTTACTACCATCTTAATCCGACAGAAAATTAAAATCAATATCTCACTAGTTTTAAGTCAGATTCTCTATAAATAAGTCATTGGTTCTTAATATTTTTCAAATACTTAAGGATGGTTCTCACAACCTTTCAATGATTCTTATCCAGATCAGACTGGTGTTAGATATATGTTCTACAAGCCAATTAATGCTGACATATTTTTGTTCTACGACATATATTTGTATTTAACCTATTGATTAAATCAATAAAAGGTAAATTTTTATTTTTCATTCAAATGTTATATATCCTTGAATCATCTTTAGAATTGATGTTACGATATATATTCTTAAGTATTAAAACTTAGAGGCTTGTATGATCGATTCCTAAATTTTTTTTGGTCATAGGATAGTCATGGGGATGGTGATTTATCCAGATAAATCATTGCATGATTTGCTTTCTTCAGGATAGATGAGTCTTTAGTCTATAGTGTAGAGATACTGAGCAAAAAATATGAGTAATTGTTAAAGAATAATTTATACTGAGCGTGACCATACGAGAGATCACATGGATTTTTATTCTATCGTCAATGCTTATCTCGATGCTATAGTCATATGATTGGTCCTTTGACCTACAGTGTCACAGTTACTCACAATAAGACTACTATAGTTTGACTACACATAAATATTAACTGGATCATGAGTTTTTGTAGTGGATGTTGGCATCAGTTTGAGCTGTGCGAGCGACGTGTGCATCTATATGGAATCAATCGATCTTAATAGAGAGGAGTAGTCCTATAAGATTTAAGAAGCTAAGTCCATAAGTCTATGACTATAGTAGTGTGCTTAATGAAAAAAAAAATTTATTTGGTATCACTAATGGACTTGAGCTGATCAGATTTATCATATGACTGATAATGAGATTTGATGAATTATCCATGACCTGCCATCTAGGTGAGACTCATGATAGAGAAACTATATCATACATTAACTATACCTAAAGATTCTATTTTAATTCTTTTAGGTTGCCATTACATATTGCTAGATGTCACTGGTAGATTGTGAGAGCTCAATAGAATTATTTTGGATCAATGATCCTTGTCGAGTTAGAGTGTAATTGTTCTGACCCACTAAAAGGAGTTTTAGTGATACCTATGATAGAGATCATGGTATGTCTCACTATCAGATAGAATTAAATCTATAGAGTCATACATAAAGGAAGAAGATCTAGATTGATTAATAATTAGACTTATGAAGTATCAATTGTGGGAAAATTCAGTGCAGGGATAAAATGATAATTTTAAAATTTTTTCAAAATTATGATTTTATAGTAGAAAAATATTAATTAATCTAATTAATTAACATGAATTTACCCTACACTAGGATCTAAATATGATATATATCATGCATTCATTTAAATTTAAAATTTAAATTTGAACAGTAAATACTTTACTGTAATGTGTTCAGAACACAATACCTTTGTGCAGATAGTAGATCGCCGCAATCTGATTATCGTTGGGAGAGTCTGATCATCGTGATACAGCTACACAGTGTGTCTGGCCTCTACGGATCATCCACACGAAGCTTTCGATCTGATCGACTCCGCACGAGTGCTAGCTCGTTGTAGAGTCTTTTTGACGGTCGATGCTGATCGAACTCCTTCGATCGATGTCTGTCGATTCTTTGGATGCTCCAGATCATCAATAAACATGCTTGAGAGGATGTTGAAGATCTCTCTGAGACTTTGTGGGCTCACGACACTCGTAGCTCACTTTTTCACTTCTCGAACCCCAGGCTAAAACTCAAGGAAACTCACCAGAAACCTTGCACCCACTTTTCTTTCTTTTCTTTCTTTTTCTCTTGGAAGGATATGGACTTCCTTCTCACGCACAAGACTTCCTCACATCCCAAAATTTTTCTCCAAAAATCTTCTTACACACGCCCCACTCTTCTCCTCCTTTTATAACAACGTCAAACATCTTATCCAAATGAAAGGATAAAGATGAGTAATTGCACATTTGAATTCAAATCAAATTTGAATTCAAATTGATACCAACTCATCCCTTATCCACTAAAGGCATGAGGCGTGGCTTAAATTATGCATGGAGTGATTTCATGAGAAATATTTTTCTCATGTAATAAATGGAGCGTTAAAAAAGGGATAAGGCGCAAAGATTGATTGCCCATTCAAATTCAAACTTTATTTTGAATTTGAATGGCCAACCAATCATCCTTATCCATTTATTTGGTACATTAAAGTGTGGCGTGGAGAGGGCTTGGCATGAGAAAAAAATTCATGAGAAGTTCCTTCTCATGAATTCAAATGGGTGCAATGGAAGTGAGGTGGCGCATGGAGATTGGGTCAAGGTGGTTTCATTATTTAAACCAACCTAATTGAACCAAATAAGTTAGGTCCAATTAGACTAATTTAAACCCAACTTAATTAGACTTAATTAGACTCAATAAAATTCTAATCAAATCAGAAATTGACTAAGCCCAACCCTTGATCAAATCAGGGACCAAACCATCTCGACGATTAGGTCAACTCTTAACCTAATCGGGTCAAACCCAACTAAATCCAATTCAATTGGACTTGATCCAAAAATAATTACTCAATCAAATTAAGTTAATTAGTGATCAAATCACTAATAAAACCTCTCATAAATACTTTGCATAAATTCGATGGGCAATCGGGCATCAGAATTCATCGATATGTAACCCTGATCAAAAAGTCCCAACCAGTGGGACTCTTGACCCCGGTACCCATAATGTGTGGAACTCATGATCAGAGAATCCTGATTCTTGATCACTGAGTCCCAAACATATAGGATTCTACATCAGCCATCAAATCAGATAGGAACCTCTAATGTGTGTGACCCCGCAGGTTCGAACCTAAGCCGGTAGCACAGGAACTAATTTCTGTACTAATCGAAGTGACCATCTAGCAATGGTACCTGACGTCCGGATAGGTCAAAGAGTCACAATCGCAACACTCAAAACTTATATGAATATGGTTACTATATAATTCATCCTTTTGACCCCTGTGTTTAGGATGACTCAGGGTTAAACTGTCAACCCTGATCAGATCATCCGAATCGTGCTTAACTCAAACAGTCCTGTGACTCCTCACAAGGACTACCCTGGCCAAGATTTTGCTAAATTGAAATACGACTGTACACAGCTCCTAAACTGAAGTGGTCAATCCCATCTTGACACACGCACCGACAAGTCAAGTACTTGACTACACCCAGCAGCCTTCCGTCATTGAATTAAAAATTCAAGTAGTCCAGTGCCTAAGTGCAGTGAGTTGCTTGCAAGTCACCGTGGTGGTCTCAGGTTGGAGGGATATTTATACCCATATTCCATCGGAGCAAATCTTGACAGCAGAAATAGATCCAGAGTTGGTCACATTCAGTGCAGATGTATCCTTATATCTCACCTGTATGCCATACCAGTGTCTCCACACTCATTGGTTAAGAGGACAACCAACCTATGTGGCATATAATGACCTATGCTTGATAAACGTTGTCATCCTTAGTAACAACGTATCATTTGGTCACAAACAGATTTAAGGACTAAACGACAAATCTTCCTTTGTTGAGTCTAAATACTCCTAAGGACTTCACCATGACATAGGAGTTCATTAGAAGATGAAACATTTTGTGATGAAAAATATCAAAATAATTTTTATTAATTCATAATTCATGTAAAAATATAAAAATGAGCACAACCGTCAACAGGCTGACGATTGGCTTTAGAACACTATTTCCAACAATCTCCCACTTGGCCTAAAGCCAATCGGTGTAGTATCTAATACCCATCTTCGACTTGTAGTTGTCGAACTCCTTCACCGTAATGACTTTAGTGAATGGGTCAGCCAGGTTCTCCTTTCCGTCGATCTTCTAAAGATCGACGTCACCTCGATCCATAATTTCCCAAATGAGATGGTAACAGCGCAGAATATGCTTCGTCCACTGGTGTGCCTTTGGTTCCTTCGCCTGAGCAATGGCTCCAAAGCTATCACAGTAGAGCAGAACTGGACCGACAAGGGAGGGTGCTACTCCGAGCTCGATGATGAATTTCCTCAGCCACACCACTTCTTTGGCTGCATTTGATGCAGTGACATACTCCGCCTCGCAAACTGAATCAGCCACTATGTGCTGCTTGAAACTTTTCCAGCAGATAGCCCCACCATTAAGGGTAAAAATAAATCCCGACATACTTTTGATGTCATCGTGATCAGACTGAAAACTAGAGTCTGTAAACCCTATAAGTCTCAAGTCCGATTCACCATAAACAAGCCACTGGTCCTTAGTATTTCTTAAATACTTCAGGATGGTTTTAACAACCTTCCAGTGATTCTCCCCTGGATCAGATTAATATCTACTCACTACCCCTAGTGAGTATGCCACATCTGGTCATGTACATATCATGGCGTACATGATAGATCCCACTACCGAAGCATATAAAATCCTACCCATATGCTCTCTCTCTTGAGGTGTTGTCGGACAATCCCTCTTCGAGAGAGAAATTCCATGGCCTATCGAAAGATAGCCTTTCTTGAAATTCTCCATGCTGAACCTCTTTAGCATAGTATCAATGTACGTGGACTGAGATAAATCAAGCAATCTTTTAGATCTATCCCTATAGATCCTCATCCCTAAGATGTAGGAAGCTTCTCCCAAATCCTTCATGGAGAACTGTGACGACAGCCAAATCTTTATTTCCTATAATGCAGGGACATCATTCCCGATTAAGAGAATGTCATCCACATACAATACAAAAAATACTACTACTGGACCGTTAGCCCACTTATAAATGCAGGACTCTTCTCCGTTCTTAACGAAGTCATACGTCTTGATCGTCTTATCAAAACATATGTTCCAACTCCGTGATGCCTGCTTAAGTCCATAAATGGACCTCTATAGCTTGCACACCTTAGATTCATCTGTGGATGTGAATCCTTCAGGTTGTATCATATACACCTCTTTATCCAGCTCTCCGTTTAGGAAAGCTGTCTTCACATCCATCTGTCAGATTTCATAGTCTAGATGGGCAGCTATCGCAAGCATAATCCGAATAGATTTGAGCTTTGCCACAGAAGAAAACATCTCGTCATAGTCTATACCATAACGTTGATGATATCCCTTGGCAACCAGATGGGCTTTATAGGTTTCCACCTTTCCATCTGCACCTCTCTTCCTCTTGAAGACCCACTTACACCCTATGGGTTTTACTCCTTCGGGTGGGTCAACCAATGTCCACACATCGTTGACCTTCATGGACTCCATTTCGAATTTCATGGCCTCTAGTCATTTCTCAGAGTCGGGTCTCTGTATTGCATCCATGTAGGTGATCGGATCCTCATCGTTTTCATCAAGTTCGATAGGATCATTGTCCCAGACCAAGAAACCATAGTATCTGTCCGGTTGACATGGTACTCTACCAGATCGCCTTAAGGGTGCTTGAACAATGGGCTCCGGATCTGATCTAACCAAATCTGGTTCAGGTTCAGCAACTTGTGTCAGTTTTTTCATCTGTCGAACTTCGTCAAGTTCGACCTTAGAAGCAACAGTCCCTTCACCAAGGAACTCCTTTTCCAAAAAGATTGCCTTAAGGCTGACAAATACTTTTTGCTCATCAGCTAGGTAGAAGTAATACCCTTTGGTTTCTTTTGGATACCCTACAAAATTACACTTGTCAGACCTAGGTCCAAGCTTGTCCATAATTAAATATTTAACATAAGTCGGACACCCCCAAACCCTAAGGTGCGAGAGTACTGGCTTACGTCCTATCCATATCTCATATGGTGTTTTGGTTACAGATATACTCGGAACTCTATTTAGAAGGTAACAAGCCGATTCGAGTGCATATCCCCAGAGAGAGATCAGCAGACCAGCAAACCCCATCATGGATCGAACCATGTCCAACAAGGTCCGATTCCTCCTTTCAGATACACCATTATGTTGTGGTGTTTCAAGAGGAGTCCACTGAGAGAGAATCTCATTCTCCCCAAGATATGTCAGAAAATTATTGGAAAGATATTCACCTCCTCGATCAGATTGAAAAGTTTTAATACACTTTTCAGTTTGTTTTTCTACCTCATTTTGGAATAGTTTGAACATTTCAAATGACTCCGATTTATGCTTCATTAAATAGACATACCCATACCTCGATAGGTCGTCTGTGAAGGTTATGAAGTAGAAATATCCACCTCTTGCACTTGAGCTCATAGGTCCACATACATCAAAATGTACCAGACCCAAGAGTTCACTGGCTCGCTCACCTTTTCCAATAAAAGGTGATTTGGTCATTTTACCAAGAAGACAGAAGTCATAGGTTGGAAGTGATTCACAATCACCTACTTCAAGAATTCCTTCTTGAGCCAACCTGTTTATCCTATTTTTATTGGTATGACCTAGCCTACAGTGCCAAAGGTAGACTTCTGACACATTATCTATTCTAGGGCATTTACTGGAGGTTTGAACCACATTAATAGGTTGTGATAGAATGTAAATTCCATTATTAAGTTGTCCAACAAATATTGTAACACCATTCAAAATGATATTGCAAATATTTTCTTTTATTAAAAATTGATAACCGTTCATGGCCAAAAGGTCTATAGAAATAATATTTAATAAAAAGCTTGGACAATAGTGACATTCACTCAGAATTATATTTCGAGAATTGACTACAAGGTTCATGATTCCTAATGCTAGAACTGGAACTTTGCTTCCATCTCCAACGTTCAGGAACCTCTCGCCTTCATCAAATCTCCTACTGACCTGCAGACCCTGCATCGAATTGCAAATATGATAAGGGCTTCTGATATCCAATACCCAGGCAGTAGTATCACAAATGAAAAAGTTGCAAGAAGTTATCATAAAAGTATCTTGCTTCTTCTTCGTCCTGTTCGGATCCAGGGAGGCAATGTATAGAAGACAGTTTCTCTTCCAGTGCCCCTGCTTCTTGCAAAAGAAGCACTCCGCCTGGCTCTAGTCGGGCTTGTGCTTCTTGGTCTAATGATGTATTGTATTTTTATAGTAATTATTATTATTAGTTTTTAATGATTTTGATGAAATTGGTATAATAATTAACTAAATAAATATAAGAATCTGATATATTTTATGTCAATTACAGGTAATTGAGCTAGGTCACACCTAATTAGGCTTAACCATGTTTTAAAGGTCAAATTAAGTAAAATTGATTGAGTCCGATTCAGCAGGGTTTGTCATCCGAAGTCATCAGGTCTTGCATCAAAATCAGAGTCCATCTCAAAGCAGAATAACCAAATCAAGATATCAATAGACCCCACACCTTATCCTTTTTGGCATCATCAGTCAGAAAAGAAACTAGAGGTGCAGGAAATAAATCAAGCAGTTAATCTCTCCAATCTAGTCAACCAATCTAAAT
This sequence comes from Elaeis guineensis, assembly GCF_000442705.2. NCBI lineage: Eukaryota > Viridiplantae > Streptophyta > Magnoliopsida > Arecales > Arecaceae > Elaeis > Elaeis guineensis. The sequence continues at coordinate 1,095,328 of NC_026007.2, read as the reverse complement.
TCTGGATATTTTAGTGTGAGGACCCCTAAAAGGCAAGCTACAGGACTCCAAATTTAGCAAGATTAGATCCTACAGAATTTTGAGAGAAGCAAGAAAGGAACATAATTTACAGAATTGAATTTAGATTCTAGATGAGGTGGCTACAGTAGGTTGAAGTTGGTGACAATGTTGGACACAATAAGAAACACTCGATACACCCAGATTCTTCTTAGTGTTTCTTGGCACAAAGATCTGATATGGCAACCAATTTTGGGTGGCAAAGAGCTATCTTAGAAAGAATTAAATTAAAGAAAATCAGAGTCCAAACTAATTCTGCATGAGGAGCAAACTTAGAAAGAATTGGAACCAATTCTTGGAAAACTTGATTTGGGCAGCCGAAACCTTACTTTGTTTTGCAGATTTTGTGGACCCAGGAAGGAAGACATTCTTTTCCTCTAATTAACCATGCCTCCTTTTCTTCTTTTACTATAGAAATCAGAATAAAATTAGAAAATTTGGGCAGCATAAGGAGTAGATGGCTGGTGGTTGCTTAAAGTCTATCCAAAGGAGGAGAGATTCTATATCAAATAGAAAGAATGATATATAGAATAAAATCATGGAAAAAATACCACCTTAACCCTAGCCCTAACCCTATTTAAGGATCCTAAAACACCAGCAAGAGGGAGAGGAGAATCATCTTTGAAAGCTAGAAATCAAGCAAGGAGAGTTTGGAGTATCTAGAAGATTTGAAGAGAGGATTCATTCGGCTCTGCAATTCCTTCAGAGTTTTTAATTCTTTTTCTTGATTAATTTGAATTTATTTTCTAGAACTCATTGTTAGAATGATTTTGGAGTTTTATTCAAGTATACTTGAGTTTGATTTTGATATGATGAAAAGCTAAATTTCTAGCTAGGGTACCTGATGTAGCTTGGATTTAATTTTAATTCCAGAATTTTGTATTAATTTTTTTTGTTAATGTAATTATTTGTTATTTGTACTTAATGCTTTTAAGTATTATTATCTTTGGTTCTTGATTGATTTTGATTTATAATTGATACTGGAAAAGAAGATTATAAATTAGAGTTAATAACAAACATCATAGGAATAATAATTGGAGCGGGAGCAGAAGATTTGACCTGTGGGATTTTGGAAATAATCACTGTGCTTATTGAACTAATCGAAATCTATTTTACTATTGGAAGATAGATTATAGGTTTTAATTAGTATATTTAATAAGACTCGAGAGAGATTATTAAATAATTTAGGATTATTTATCCTTGCATTAATAATTAAATTTGGATTATTAATCGGAATAGCTGGAATTGATAATTGGTCTAAGAGAAATCAGATATACACTAGTGCTTTATCAATCGAATTTTGATTCAGCTTTCATTGAGTTCTTTAGAGTTAATTTTATTTTTCACTGTCATTCAGTTTCGATCGTTTAGATATTAGTAAAATTAACATTCATTTTTGATAATTAAACTCAGTCCTCGTGGGAACGATCTCTTATTTATCATTATATTACTTGAGCGATTTCATGCACTTGTGAAATAGGCTATCAAGTTTTTGGCACCGTTGCTGGGGACTGGTGCTTTAATATCAAGAATAGTTGATTTTACTAGTAATCTAGATATTTTATTTCTTAGATATTTTTAAAAAAAAATCACTGACATTTCATAACGCTTAACTAATATAGTATAACCAAAAATATATAAAAAAAAAAAATCAAACTTGATTGGACATCTTGTTTCTTTGCATTGCATCTTTATAATTAACTTTAAGGACACTTAACCCATTAATCAGATAAGGTGGAGATTTGATTACCCTTAGTCCAAAAACCACATCCTTCATTCTGCATAACCTAGACCTTAATCTAAAATCAATTAAACATTGGCCCTAGGATATTCGAGCTCAATAGGACAAGAAAGCCCTAAAGTTAGACCGGGTTCGAATTGATTAATTGCTCGGTGTCTAAGGCAAGTGGTTTAAGAAGGTGGTTTTCAATTGGTTCTGTTGTCTGACCTGGCCAACTCAGTTGGTGTCTAAGGAAAGCAACAAGCAGGGGACCTCCCATATCTTACACTTACCTGGCCAAGATAGTTAGTCAGTTTTGGGCTTGGAGTGCTTGAAGGCGATCTTGGAACAGTTAGGAGCTGTCTAGATCTAGGTTAACCCTAGGATAGAAAGTCCATTTTGTGCTAACTTGTTTGCCATTAAAATTAAACCTAATTAAAACACTCTTCTCTTTCATCTCTAGATTTAGGACTCATCTCTAGAACTCTTTTCTCTCTCCTTCCTCTTCTCTCTTCTCTTAAAAAAAAAAAAAGAGATAATAATCTTTCAAAATTACAACTTGGAAAAGAGAATCGGGTTGACTTGTGAGAATTGAATCAAATCTCATTTCAAGTCAAAAAATTGAACGCACTTGTAAACAAAACATTAAAGCCGTCAGAGAAGGGAAGAAATCTGAGGCTAAATTAGATCCAGAAATGGCTGAAGATCCAAGGAGAGAAGTAATCCTAGTAGAGAATAATGAGGTTGCTAGAGAGGCAAACCCCAGGGCACTGCGGGATTATGCCATGCCTACCGTGAATGGAGCTTCATCTAGCATCACAAGACCACCTGTGCAAGCAAACAACTTTGAGATCAAGCCTGCTTTGATCCAAATGATCCAAACAGCAGTTCAATTTGGAGGATTGCCCAATGATGACCCTAATGCATACATTGCAAACTTCTTGGAGATATGTGATACCCTTAAGCATAATGGAGTGTCAGATGATGCAATTCGGTTAAGATTGTTCCCGTTTGTACTTAGAGATAAGGCTAAAGCATGGTTACAGTCTCTTCCTGCTGGCTCGATCACCACTTGGAATGACTTAGCACAAAAATTTTTGGCAAAATTCTTTCCACCTACTAAGACTGCCAAGTTGAGGACTGACATCCAAACCTTCGTACAATTCGACATGGAGACCTTATATGAAGCCTGGGAAAGGTTCAAGGATCTGCTTAGGAGGTATCCACACCACGGGCTGCCTAAATGGTTGGTTGTGCAAACCTTCTACAATGGGCTGAACAACCATACCAGAATTAATATTGATACTGCTGCTGGAGGTTCATTGATGGGGAAGTCGCTTGATGAGGCCTATGATCTTTTAGAGAAAATGGCCAACAACAATTACCAATGGCCCAATGAGAGAAACATAGCGAGGAGACCTGCTGGAGTTCATGAGATAGACGCTATTACTACACTCAATGCAAAGGTAGACACTCTTTTCAAAAAATTAAATCATTTGTCTATTAATGCTGTCAATACTCGTGTGCAGACCTGTGAGATGTGTTCTGGGCAACATGCTACTCGAGATTGCCCGATTGACAGCTCATTCATACCTCCAGTATAAGAACAAGTGCAATATGTGGCAAACCAAGGAAGGTAACAGAACAATCCATACTCAAACACCTACACGCCTGCCTGGAAGAACCATCCAAATTTTTCCTGGGGAAATCAACAGCAACAACAGAATTATCAGAATAGAGGACCACCTAGTTTTCCACAGCAAGAAAAGAAGTCTAACCTGGAAGAATTGGTTGCAACTCTCACCAAGGCCACTACTGATTTCATGGGTGAAACTAAGGCAAACTTTCAAAACCAGCAAGCTGCCATTAAAAATTTGGAAATACAAATGGGACAGTTGGCCAACATGGTAGCTAACAGAACTCAAGGGTCATTGCCTAGCAATACTGAAATGAACCTGAAGGAGCATGTGAAGACAATTACCTTGAGGAGTGGAAAACAACTAGGGGAACAACAAGGGAAAGAGCCTGTTAAAGAACAAGTAAAGGAACAAACTCAAGAAGAGACTATGGTCAAAGAGAAGCTAAAAGAGAAAAAGGAAGAGCCAGTAAAGCCCTACAATGTTCCTTTTCCTCAAAGGCTCAAGCAAAGTAAGGATGACAAGAACTTCCTGAAGTTTTTGGAGGTCTTCAAGAAACTACACATAAATATTCCATTTGCGGAGGCATTAGCTCAGATGCCTAGCTATGCCAAATTCTTGAAGGACATCCTTTTCAAAAAGAGAAGGCTAGAGGACCATGAGACAGTCATGCTCACCGAAGAGTGCAGTGCAATCATTCAGAACAAGTTGCCATCAAAATTAAAGGATCCAGGGAGTTTTACAATTCCATGCAATATTGGCAATATCAAATTCACTAAAGCATTATGCGATTTAGGTGCTAACATTAACTTAATGCCTTCATCTATTTTCAGGAAGCTTGGACTAGGGGATGTGAAATCGATCAGTGTCTCATTACAACTAGCTGATCGATCGATGATATATCCTAAAGGCATAGTGGAGGATGTATTAGTCAAGGTGGATAAATTTATCTTCCCAGTGGATTTCATTGTCTTAGATATGGAGGAAGATAGAGAGGTTCCTTTGATATTGGGGCGTCCATTCCTTGCAACTGGCAAAGCACTTATAGATGTCCATGAGGGTAAGCTTACTTTAAGAGTGGGACAAGAAGAGGTGATTTTTAATGTGTTTAATTCTTCTAAATATCCTCTTGAGAATGATCAATGTTTTAGATTAGATGTGATTAATAAATTTGTTAGTGAAATAATTGATAATTCTGAATATGACTTGATTGATGGTGTTAAAAATAAATTTGAACAGTTAATTGAGCATGTTGATTTATTAAATGATGTTGAAAAAATATAGGATTCAGTAGAGGCTAAGCCAAACCCCAAGCTTGAGCTTAAGCAGCTCCCTTCTCACTCAAGATATGCATTCTTGGGAGACTCATCTATTTTTTCTGTCATTATATCTGCTCATTTATCTGCTGAACAAGAGAAAAAATTATTGCATGTGTTGAAAAAGCATAAGAAAGCACTAGGCTGGTCTATTGATGATATTAAGGGAATTAGTCCCAGTATATGCATGCATAAAATTTTAATGAAAGAAAACTACAAACCTTCGATTGAGCATCAACGTAGGTTAAATCCTAATATGAAGGAAGTAGTTAGAGCTGAAGTAATGAAATTACTTGATGCAGAAATTATCTATCCTATTTTTGATAGTAGTTGGGTGAGTCCTGTTCAAGTAGTTCCTAAGAAAGGGGGGATGAGTGTTATTACAAATAATAAAAATGAGCTAATACCCACTAGAACAGTCACTGGTTGGCATGTGTGTATTGATTATAGAAAGTTAAACAAAGCCACACGAAAGGACCATTTTTTTTGCCTTTTATTGATCAGATGCTTGAGAGATTGTCTGGATATCCCTTCTACTATTTTTTAGATGGTTATTTAGGATATTTTCAAATTCTTATTGTACCTGAGGATCAAGAAAAAACTATATTTACTTGTCCATATAGAATATTTGCATATAGGAGAATGCCATTTGGGTTATGTAATGCACCTGCAACTTTTCAAAGATGTATGATGTCTATATTCTCTGATATGGTTGAAAAATTCATTGAAATCTTTATGGATGATTTTTCAATTTTTGGTCCTTCTTTTGATATGTGTTTGACTAACCTCTCCCAAGTTCTATAGCATTGTGAAGAAACTAATCTTGTATTGAACTGGGAGAAATGTCATTTTATGGTGCAGGAAGGAGTAGTTTTAGGCCATAAGATTTCATCTAGAGGGATAGAAGTAGACAAAGCAAAGGTGGAGGTCATTGAGAAATTACCACCACCAACATCTGTTAAAGGAGTGAGGAGTTTCTAAGGGCATGCAGGCTTCTATAAAAGATTTATAAAAGACTTCTCTAAAATTACCAAACCTCTTTGTAAATTATTGATCAAGGATGCACCTTTTAAATTTACTGATGAGTGTTTGGTTGCTTTTAATAGGTTAAAGAGAGAATTAATCTCAGCTCCTATCATCACTGCACCTGACTGGAATCTACCATTTGAACTCATGTGTGATGCAAGCGACTATGCTATAGGAGCAGTCTTGGGACAAAGAAAGGAAAATAGACTTCATGTGGTGTACTATGCGAGTCGAACACTGAATGATGCACAATTGAACTATGCCACCACAGAGAAAGAGTTGCTCGCCATTGTTTTTGCTTTTGATAAATTTAGGCCATATCTTATAGGAGCAAAAACAATAGTGGATACTGATCACTCAGCAATTAAATATTTACTTGAAAAGAAGGATGCAAAATTGAGACTAATTCGTTGGGTGCTCTTATTGCAGGAATTTGACTTGGAGATTAGGGACAAGAAAGGAGCAGAAAATCTTGTAGCAGATCACTTATCTCGGTTAGAGTTAAGTAAAAAAATTAAGAACACTAAGGTACCCATTAATGAGTCATTCTCTGATAAGCAATTATTTGCATTACTCACATCTAGTACACCTTGGTATGCTGATATTGTTAATTTTAAGGCATGTGATATTATTCCTCCTGAATTTAATTATCAGTAAAAAAAAAAATTTTACATGATGCAAAATATTATTTTTGGGAGGATCCATATTTATATAAGTATTATCCAGATTAGCTTATTAGAAAATATGTGCCTGATGATGAAATTAAAAATATTTTAAAATACTGCCATTTATTAGAGTGTGGAGGCCATTTTGGACCCAACAAAACAGCTGCTAAAGTATTACAGTGTGGTTTTTATTGGCCTAACCTGTTTAAAAATACTATTGCTTTTGTTTCTTCTTGTGACCGATGTCAAAGAACTAGAAATATTTCTTTTAGACAGGAAATGCCACTAACCAATATCCTTGAAGTAGAATTGTTCGATGTGTGGGGATTAGATTTTATGGGGCCTTTTTCACCTTCTCATTCAAATCGATACATCCTGGTGGCGGTGGATTATGTATCCAAATGGATTGAGGCAGTAGCACTTCCCTCTAATGATGCCAAGAGTGTGCTCAAGTTCTTAAAGAAATATATATTCACACACTTTGGTATTCCAAGGGCTATCATCACGGATGGAGGTAAGCATTTTTGTAATCGTTATTTGGATTCTCTATTGACAAAATACGGTGTTACTCATCATGTAGGAACACCATATCATCCCCAAACAAGTGGACAAGTAGAGATCTCCAACCGTGAAATTAAAAGAATATTGGAGACTACTGTCAACTCATCAAGAAAGGACTAGTCTCTAAAATTAGATGATGCATTATGGGCATATAGAACAGCATTCAAAATGCCAATTGGGATGTCCCCGTATCATCTAGTTTATGGAAAAGCATGCCATTTACCTGTGGAGCTAGAGCATCGAGCTTACTGGGCAACTAGGTTGCTAAATTTCAATATGGAAGCTGCTAGGGAGAAAAGGTCATTACAGCTTAATGAACTTGATGAGTTCCACCTCCATGCATATGAAAATGCAAGAATTTACAAGGAGAGAATGAAAAGATGGCATGACAAGCATATTGTGAGGCGTGAATTCCAAGCAAGACAAAAGGTGTTGCTGTATAACTCCCGCCTAAAGCTATTTCTAGGCAAGCTCCGGTCTAGGTGGTCAGGTCCATTTGAGATTATACAAGTTTTTCCACATGGAGCTGTTGAGCTGAAGAGTGGTGATAGGACCTTCAAGGTCAATGGGCAAAGGTTGAAGGAATACATAGATGGAGGATTTGAGCAACCAAAAACCTCCATATCACTGACATAATGCATTGGGATAGTCAAGCTAACGACTATAAACTAGCGCTTCTTGGGAGGCAACCCAAGCAATTTTTTTTTTTATTTTCTTTATTTTTTGAGTCAATTTTAATCCTCACTATATTTTCAAGGTTTGAATGGACGTTGTTCACTTTTTGTAGGCACATTGAAGAAGACAAGAGAGATGAAATGACTGAGGACGAGTTACAAACTCGCACAAGCGCATAGGCACGCTACAAAGGGGAGTACCCCTAACCTTTAAGAATGCCTTGCTATAATATGTATTGTGATGATGATCTTATCATTGAGCACAATGTCCAATTTAGGTTTGGGGGTGCATTTGCATGAGCATTTCGTGTTAATAATATAGGATTGCCATTATGTTTGCATCTTTGTCTTAATTTTTTTTAATAAAATTTATTAAAAAAAAAATTAGAATGTTGATTCATTGATCACTTGTAAGGATATAAAGGGAGATAATTTTGCCTTTGTGTTATTGTTTGACTATCTTAGCTTTAAATTTGGAAGTCAAATTCAAGGATTGACTGTTTTAAACTTGTAAATACTTAAATAAAATCTCGTATAGGAGATAGTTACTTTGCTTCGCCAATCCTATTTGTGAGCTTTGTTGCGTTTGTTGAAATAAAATGTAGACAATTTACTTGAGAGAAATGATATAGGCATTCCTTTGGCATACCCTTTTCGATCCCTTGTATTTTCTTTTCATCCTATCTCATATCTACTGTTAATTTTTTTTTTTTTGAGAATAAATTGATTATAATGGTTAGAGCATACTGAATTTTTAGTTTTCCTTCCATTCAAAAAAAAAAAAGCAAAATCTACTCCGCTGTTTCAAGTTGCCTAGTAACTAGGAGCATTCATGAGCTCCATGTTTGCTTTTATGTCAAACAGTGACTTGAATTATGAGTATGCAAAGCACTTTGAGTATATGACTTGCTGAGTAATGGGGTGCCTTCATCGCCAATGTCGGTATTCGCGTAAAAAGGCAAATGATGACTTAAGGAAGAGTGCCAAAGTGTATAGGCTGTTCTAAAAGTATAAAATAAAATAAATAAAGGAAGGGATGTAAAGCATAAGTAATTGAGTATGCTCTGATTTATTGTGGTTAATTTATTTTCACTTATGTGACCATAACCATCATTCTTGTTGCTTGCTTTCCATTTTTTTTACCCGAAAAAGTCCTATTGATCTCTTGAGTACGTTGTTTGCACTAGTGGAGATGGGCTGATAGGATTTTGCATTCAGGATTGGATGTTTAGACAGAATTATTTTATTAAAACCTAAAAGAAGTAGGGTAGCTATTGATTGTGCATAATTTTGTTTGAGTACGAATGAGTTTGGAATAGTTAGCTTGCGGGTTTGCCTTTCGGTTTTGAGTTGGGGTGGTTAAGCCATGGCATTTGGGTATTACTCCTTTGTGTCTAGATGGATTTTGAGTATATTAATGTTAAATAAAGTTTTTAGCATTAATTTTTATTTTAGATTCTCTATTTTTGATTTGGACTTTTCTTTTGCTTGGGGACAACCAAAAACTTAAGTTTGGGGGTATTTGATGTACTGCATTTTTATAGTAATTATTATTATTAATTTTTAATGATTTTGATGAAATTGGTATAATAATTAATAAAATAAATATAAGAACCTGATATATTTTATGTCAATTGCAAGTAATTGAGCTAGGTCACACCTAATTGGGCTTAACCATGTTTTAAAGGTCAAATTAAGTGAAATTGATTGAGTCCGATTCAGCAGGGTTTGTCATCCGGAGTCATCAGGTCTTGCATCAAAATCAGAGTTCATCTCAAAGCAGAATAACCCAATCAAGATATCAATAGACCCCACACCTTATCCTTTTTGGCATCATCAGTCAGAAAAGAAACTAGAGGTGCAGAAAATAAATCAAGCAGTTAATCTCTCCCATCTAGTCAACCAATCTAAATTCTGGATATTTTAGTGTGAGGATACCTAAAAGATAAGCTACAGGACTCCAAATTGAGCAAGATTAGATCTTACAAAATTTTGAGAGAAGCAAAAAAGAAACATAATTTACAGAATTGAATTTGGATTCCAGATGAGGTGCCTACAGTAGGTTGAAGTTGGTAACAATGTTGGACACAACAAGAAACACTCGATACACCCAGATTCTTCTTAGTGTTTCTTGGCACAAAGATCTGATATGGCAACCAATTTTGGGTGGCAAAGAGCTATCTTGGAAAGAATTAAATGAAAAAAAAATAGAGTCCAAACTAATTCTGCATGAGGAGCAAACTTAGAAAGAATTGGAACCAATTCTTGGAAAACTTGATTTGGGCAGCCGAAACCTTACTTTGTTTTGCAGATTTTGTGGACCCAGGAAGGAAAAAATTCTTCTTCTCTAATTAACCATGCCTCCTTTCCTTCTTTTACTATGGAAATCAGAATAAAATCAAAAAATTTTGGCAGCATAAGGAGTAGATGGCTGGTGGTTGCTTAAAGCCTACCCAAAGGAGGAGAGATTCTATATCAAATAGAAAGAATGATATATAGAATAAAATCATGGAAAAAATACCACCTTAACCTTAGCCCTAGCCCTATTTAAGGATCCTAAAATACCAGCAAGAGAGAGAGGAGAATCATCTTTGAAAGTTAGAAATCAAGCAAGGAGAGTTTGGAGTATCTAGAAGATTTGAAGAGAGGATTTATTCGGCTCTGCAATTCCTTCAGAGTTTTTAATTCTTTCTCTTGTTTACTTTGAATTTATTTTTTAGAACTCATTGTTAGGATGATTTTGGAGTTTTATTCAAGTATACTTGAGTTTGATTTTGATATGATGAAAAGCTAAATTTCTAGCTAGGGTACCTGATGTAGCTTGGATTTAATTTCAATTCCAGAATCTTGTATTAATTTTCTTTGTTAATGTAATTATTTATTATTTGCACTTAATGCTTTTAAGTATTATTATCTTTGGTACTTGATTGATTTTGATTTATAATTGGTACTAAGAAAGAAGATTATAAATTTGAGTTAATAACAAACATCATAGGAATAATAATTGGAGTGGGAGCAGAAGATTTGACCTGTGGGATTTTGGAAATAATCACTGTGCTTATTGAACTAATTGAAATCTATTTTACTATTGAAAGATAGATTATAGATTTTAATTAGTATATTTAATAAGACTCGGGAGAGATTATTAAATAATTTAGAATTATTTATCCTTGTATTAATAATTAAATTTAGATTATTAATCGGAATAGTTGGAATTGATAATTGGTCCAAGTGAAATCAGATATACCCTAGTGCTTTATCAATCGAATTTTGATTCAGCTTTCATTGAGTTCTTTAGAGTTAATTTTATTTTTCACTGTCATTCAGTTTTGATTGTTTAGATATTAGTAAAATTAGCATTCATTTTTGGTAATTAAACTCAGTCCTCGTGGGAACGATCTCTTATTTATCATTATATTACTTGAGTGATTTCGTGCACTTGCGAAATAGGCTATCATCTGACCCTGTGCAGACGTCCCAGCATGTAGCTACACCTTCTTATTCTTCTTCTTCTTGATCTTCTTCTTCCCTTTCTTAAAGGGTCGACAACCAGAAGAAGACCCTCCCACAATATTCACCGACTCCTTATGGAGCTGGTGATCCTTCTCAAAGTTCTGCAGCAACCCCAACAAGCCGTGGTAGTTCACTGCAGGCTTTGTCATTCGAAAATGAGTAAGGAAGGGGAGGAAGGACTTGGGCAATGAATTAAGGATCGCAACCTTACCGAGCTGCTCGTGCAAGGGAAAGCCCAGTTTACTTAGGCGCTCAATCATTTCGATCATGTACAGTACATGATCAGTGACTGAGGCTCCATCCCTCATCCGAGTATTGAAAATGGCACAACTAATTTTGACCCTTTCAACATCGTCAGGCATGCCAAAGGAGTCGTTCAACATTTAAAGTATCTCCTGTGGTTGGGCATTCTCGAACCTGCGGCTGAACTCATCATTCATTGCTGCCAGCATAATGCACCGAACGGTGGTGCGGTCGTTGAGCCACTTCTGGTAAGTGTCTCAGACCGTCCCTCGAGCATTTGGGGCTGGCTCCTCAGGTGCAGGATCTGTTACTACATAAAAGATCCACTCATGCTCAAGGATAATTTTTAATTTTCGATACCAGCTATCAAAATTAGGTCCCATGAGCTTGTCATTATCTAATAATGACTGGAGCGACAGGGTAGTGGCCATAGCTGCATAAAAGAAAATAAGACCTCTATTAGTATATAAATTATAAATACTAAAGACTTAGACTTTAGTCTAAAGTTTCTCCCAGTATTTTTACGAACTGGTAGCCTCAACCTCCAATTCGAGAAATTACTTTAATTCCTTAGTAGGTGCTAGAATCCACACAGACTACACACGAGCCCATCTTTGGTTGGTCAACCCATGTGCATCTATGGGTAGGGTCATAACCAGTTGTTTCTCTAAACAACTTCTAGTAATTGATTTTGCCCCAGAACCTAATCAGTAGGTTTTGGCCTCCATTGAAAAGATCTGGTTAGGTCCAACCATTAATATGATTTGATTTGGTGAATCGGACCAATAAATGATCAGGCCCAACTTTGGCCGGCCAACCTGACCACCATCAAAAAGACTCAAACCAAATTATCATATTATGAATGATAATTTCATTAGTCAATAAGCACCAAGCCTTTGGGCCTCCAATGATTATTAAACTAATAGACTCATTATCACTCACTTAATGGGAGGCTATGACTTAGTTATCAATATAACTTAATCATTTTTAGGGACCTAATAATTTTTGAGAATTTTATTAAAGGATAGATGAGAAGAAAATATCCAGCCAATTTCAATCCTCTCACTGACTTCACCAAGTCAGATTAAAAAAAAATTTAATTAAAGCTGGCATTAGGAGCACCTAAATCAGTCAAACTGATTTACCTAATGACATGGGTGAGCTCTAATCACCAAGTGATCTAATCAAAATCTAATTCACCAGGTTGGCCAGGTAAGTGAGATCAGTGGTGGGGATAAGCCATTAACTCGTCAGAGTTCAAATCACTGCGAGTAGCTCCCACTTAAAAATCACTGGTCAAACTGTCAAACTTACCTTAGACACCAACCAGTTCATTAGTTTTAATTTGATCAACTTAGTAAATAGGGTTCCACCGCGTAGCCATAAATTAAGTCCATCTTGGTCTAGTAAAAGACATGGACCCATTCAACTACAACTATTGAAGTTAAGTCTAGAGTATCCTTGACCTAATATAATTCAACTTTTGATTAGATTTGACCAATTACTCTAATTTAGTCCATTTCATTAAGCTAACCTTAGGTCTAACCTAATTATGAACCTAATCCATCTAACCCATTGACCCACAAGTTTATGCAATTGTCTTAGGTCTTAATTCATAATTCTAGACCTACAAGACAACACTTAATTCTTTTAATTAAGTATTTGGGCTGATGGGTCAAAGTTTGGCATTTCAAAAATAATTTTTAAATTTGAAATATTTTATTTTTTATTCACCAAATATGTTGACTCATTTCATAAATAGATCAGCACATTTCATAAATAGCAATCCTATTGCTAATTACATAACAGAAAATAACTCAATCAAAATAAATCATGAATATTCCTTTAGATCTAATCTAACACATTCATGATAAATTTTACAATTAAATCTTTACAATTAATTTCTTTCGCTGCTTCATCTGCATGGGATATAATTGCAGCGGCACCCCTACCACCATAGGAGACCCCATCGAATGGGAGGAGAGGGCCTTTAAACCCTACTTTTCTCCTATGACTGGACGACCTTGGCAACCAACCCAATTCGATTATTTGCTACTTGGATCAAGTATATCTAAATATACCAATTTCAAAATTTAAATTTTAAATTTCAAATTTCAAATTTCAAATTTTAAATTTTGAATTTCAAATTTCAAACAAATTTCAAATTTCAAATTTCAAAATTTTGAATTTCAAATTTTGAATTTCAAATTTTGAATTTCAAATTTAAAATTTCAACCAAATTTCAAATTTTAAATTTTAAATTTTAAAATTTTAAATTTTGAATTTCAAATTTCAAATTTCAAATTTTTGAATTTTGAATTTCGAACAACTTTCAAAATTCAAATTTCAAATTTAAACTTTTAGATTATAACTTAATTTGTGCATGAAAATATATATATCATATCTAAGAACCTGCTCTGATACCATTTGTGGGAAAATTCAGTGTAGGGGTAAAATGGTAATTTTAAAACTTTTTCAAAATTATGATTTTACAGTGAAAAAATATTAATTAATCTAATTAATTAACATAAATTTATCTGATATTAGGATCTAAATATGATATATAGCATGCATTCATTTAAATTTAAAATTTAAATTCGAACAGTAAACACTTTACTATAATGTGTTCAGAACACAATACCTTTGCACGGATAGTAGATCGCCGTAATCTGATCACCGTTGGGAGAGTCTGATCATTATGACGTAGCCACACAGCATGTCTGGCCTCTGCGGATCATCCACACGAAGCTCCTGATCTAATCGACTCCTCACGAGTGCTAGCTCATTGTAGAGTCTTTTTGACGGCCGATGCTGATCGAACTCCTTCGATCGATGTCTGTCGATTCTTTGGATGCTCCAGATCATCAACAGACGTGCTTGAGAAGATGTTGAAGATTTTTCTGAGATTTTATGGGCTCACAACACTCGTAGCTCACTTTCTCACTTTCTGAACCCCAGGCTAAAACTCTAGGAAACTCACCAGAAACCTTGCACCCATTTTTCTTTCTTTTTCTCTTAGAAGGATATGGACTTCCTTCTCATGCACAAGACTTCCTCATGCCCCAGAATTTTTCTCCAAAAATCTTCTTACACACGCCCCACTCTTCTCCTCCTTTCATAACAACGTCAAACGTCTTATCCAAATGAAAGGATAAAGATGAGTAATTGCACATTTAAATTCAAATCAAATTTGAATTCAAATGGACACCAACTCATCCCTTATCCACTAAAGGCATGAGGCATGGCTTAAATTGTGTATGGAGTGATTTCATGAGAAATATTTTTCTCATGTAATAAATGGGGCGTTAAAAAAGGGATAAGGCGCAAAGATTGATTGCCCATTCAAATTCAAACTTTATTTTGAATTTGAATGGCCAACCAATCATCCTTATCCATTCATTTGGCACATTAAAATGGGGCGTGGAGAGGGCTTGGCATGAGGAAAAATTTCATGAGAAGTTCCTTCTCATGAATTCAAATGGGTGCAATGGAAGTGAGGTGGCGCATGGAGATTGGGTCAAGATGGTTTCATTATTTAAACCAACCTAATTGAACCAAATAAGTTAGATCCAATTAGACTAATTTAAATACAACTTAATTAGGCTTAATTAGGCTCAATAAAATCTTAATCAAATCAGAAATTGACTAAGGCCAACCCTTGATCAAATCAGGGACCAAACTATCTCGACGATTAGGTCAACTCTTAACCTAATCAGGTCAAACCCAACTGAATCCAATTCAATTGGACTTGATCCAAAAATAATTACTCAATTAAATTGAGTTAATTAGTGATCAAATCACTAATAAAATCTCTCATAAATACTTTGCACAAATTCGATGGGCAATCGGGCATCAGAATTCATCGATATGTAACCCTGATCGAAAAGTCCCAACCAGTGGGACTCTTGACCCCGGTACCCATAATGTGTGGAACTCATGATCAGAGAATCCTGATTCTTGATCACTGAGTCCCAATCATATAGGATTCTACACCAGCCATCAGATCAGATAGGAACCTCTAATGTGTGTGACCCCGCAGGTTCGAACCTAAGCCGGTAGCACAGGAACCAATTCCTGTACTAATCGAAGTGACCATCTAGCAATGGTACCCGACATCTGGATAGGTCAAAGAGTCACAATCGCAACACTCAAAACTTACATGAATATGGTTACTATATAATTCATCCTTTTGACCTCTGTGTTTAGGACGACTCAGGGTTAAACTGTCAACCCTGATCAGATCATCCGAATCGTGCTCAACTCAAACAGTCTTGTGACTCCTCACAAGGACTACCCTGACCAAGATTTTGCTAAATTGAAATATGACTGTACACAGCTCCTAAACTGGAGTGGTCAATCCCATCTTGACACACGCACCGACAAGTCAAGTACTTGACTACACCCAGCAGCGTCCATCACTGAATTAAAAATTCAGGTAGTCCAGTGCCTAAGTGCAGTGGTTGCTTGCAAGACTCATTGGTTAAGAGAACAACCAACCTATATGGCATTCAACGACCTATGCTTGATAAACGTTGTCATCCTTAGTAACAACGTATCATTTGGTCGCGAACAGATTTAAGGACTAAACGACAAATCCTCCTTTGTCGAGTCTAAATAGTCCTAAGGACTTCACCACAACATAGGAGTTCATTAGAAGATGAAACATTTTGTGATAAAAAATACCAAAATAATTTTTATTAATTCATAATTCATGTACAAATACAAAAATGAGCACAACCATCAACAGGATGATGATTGGCTTTGGGACACTATTCCCAACATCAATTTGTATGGATTTAGAGAAATCCTATTGGGTTCATGTTAACCTTGCTAGTACTTGGGTGAGTCCAATTTCTCTTGTGGTTTGTTTACTTATATGAAAGTTTTAATCAATTCCTACACTTGATTTGAACCTAATTAAATTTGATTCAATAAGATCTAATAATTGAATATTTAATTTATGACTTTGATTAAATCAAGAAAGAGTTTTTTTATTTTATTCATTAAGAATCCTTTAAGAATTTATGAAACCATATGGGCTGATTTGAGCATTTAATTAGGTCCCATATGATAGGACACCTGGCATTGGGTGTGGACTTAGATGAGATATGGGTGTCACCCCATTTATTTGGTCCGATTATATTATGGCTAAGACTTCTAATATGATTAGGAAGAGGGATCTTAATTTGATTATGACACCCTTAAGTTGTATATATAAAAGATTCTAACCTTTACTTCTCATATAAGCTCTCTTCCTCCCATCTTGCCGCCACCTGTTACTGGGCCCACAACTCATCTTCCCTTCCTCTCTAGCCTATGCCCTCTCTCTCTCTAGGCATCCTTCCTTGGAGCCAAAAGAGGGGTGGGCGGCATCATAGGAGCTGGTGTCAATTGTTGGAACCACTTGCTCTTGGTTTGTTTCCTTCTATCTCAGGTTTGTTGAGAGTTAGTTACAACTACTTTTTAATTGTTATTCTTTTTGGTTAGTTGAGAGATCAAAAAAGATTCTTGATTTCTTCAAGAATCAAGAAAGAAAGATCAAAAAGATCCATAAAGGGTTTATCCCTACCCAGGCTTGGTTCAAGCCTATTTAGGCTTTTGGTTCAAGCAAATAGGAGTCAAAAAAATTGATTTAGGCCAACCTTATGGATATCTATAGAGGCAGGATGCTTGTGCTGCTGATTTAGAATCTGTTCAGACCTCAGATCTAGGGATTGAATTGGATTCAACCCTAGTTATAGGTTTGAAGCAAAGAGAAAGTGATTCAAATACGTAAATTGATTACAGACTTTCATTTGTTATTCCTAAACTCAGTTTATATTAATTTCAGCATATAAACTAGATCCATAGATTCTTTCATATGATGAATGCATGCTTAGATTAAAAATATTTTAATCTAATTTTTTATTATATTTTAGATTTAGAAAAATTTTGAAATCCACATGCACTAGCACCTATAGAAAATCCAACAATTGGTACCTACTCACTACCCCTAGTGAGTGTGCCATATCCGATCATGTACATATCATGGCATACATGACAGATCCCACTTACAAAGTATACAAGTTCCACTCATACACTCTCTTTCTAAAAGAGTTATCGGATAATTCTTCTTAGAGAGAGAAATTTCATAGCCTATCGAAAGATAGCCTTTCTGAAATTCTCCATGCTAAACCATTTCAGCATAATGTCTATGTATGTAGATTGAAACAATCCAAGCAACCTCTTAAATCTATCTCTATAGATCTTCATTCCTAAGATGTAGGATGCTTCTCCCAAATCGTTCACAAAAAATTGAGATGATAGTCATACTTTTATTCTTGTAGTGCAGGGATTTTATTTCTGATTTAGAGAACGTCATCTATATACAACACAAGAAATACAATCATAAAACCTGTTGGGTATAAAATACCCCCCAGCCAAAGTTCGTGTCAGGAATGACCCTCCCGGGATTCTACCGACATCCGACCTTCGGCGACATCTTTCCGAACCTCTCCGACGGTCGAGCCTCCGCAATGTTCCCGAGTCCCGCCGACATATAAACCCCCACCAGTGTCGACTGGGTTCTCCATGACGGATGGACTCCACCCAAGTTTCTACGGTGGTCGACCACCTTCTAGACTTCGTCCGAGCTCCTACGGGAGCTGAACTTCTTCCCCGAACTCCGACTGCAGGTAGACTTCGTTCGAGCTCCTACGGGAGCTGAACTTCAGCCCCAAGCTCCTATCGCAGGTGGGCCTCATCCGAATTCTGACAAGGGTCGGACTCCGGGCCCCCACCACAGGCGGTCTACTCCGAATCCCCACCACAAGCGGTCTACTCCAAATTCCTACCGCAAGCGATCTACTCCGAGCTACCACTACAACCAGTCTGCTCTGAGCTACCACTACAAGTGGTCTGCTTCGAATTTCCACTACGAGCGGTCCTCGTTGGATTTTTACTGTAAGCCTCCACCTGAGCTTCTATTGTGAACGAACTCCTTTCGAACTTCTATTGCAGGCAGGCTTCGACCGAGCTTCCTCAACAAATGATCCCCATCCGGACTTCTACGGAGACCGAACTCCGACCGAACTTCTGTAGAGGACAGATTATGAACGAGCTCCTACGACGCACAGACTCCAGCAACCAGACCCCTCCAGCGGATGAACCTCTCCAGCGCCATCCAACATCCACGGCCGGTCGACCTTCTGTCGAATTCTGCGTGAAACTGAACTTCGTCTACGGAAAGCCTCTGACTGAGCTCCTACAACAAATGGCCCTCGCCTGCAGTACTAGCGCCCAAGGCACCCAATGGTAGAAGGCTCATCAGCAACATCCGAGCTCCTCTCAGGTGGAGAGCTATCTCTCTCTGCCAGACACCTTAACCGAGCTTCGGCCGACAGGCCTGGACCCCCTGGTAGGCCGCAGTAATGGCCATGACTCTGCTCCACTTCCTGCGATGGATTTCATGCGGCTCCAACCACTCTCTGGCAAGTCGTGACAACAGACACTACTCCACTCCCCGCGACAAGCTCCACGTGGCTCTGAACAGCCCCTGACGCCACTACTCCCCGCAACTAACTCCTTATGGCCTTGAACGGCCCACTACCAGGTGGTTACAAATGTCGCTATCAGTCTGTTGCACCCTCCGCCTATAAAAAGGGGACCCCAGATACGTTATTCTCTAAGCTCTAATTTCTATCTCAAAACTTGCTAAAATTTTCGTTCGAGCACTCCATTCTTGTTGAGGCAGAGAACTGACTTGAGATCGGAGGGTCTTGTCGGAGCACCCCCAACTCTGGTTTAGACTTTCTTTGCAGGTCCCGACGGCGACCGTGACTCCCTCGACTCCAGCTTCTCCGACGTTGGGAATTTTTGCACCAACAGGATTGGTGCTAGAGGAAGGGCCCCTATGTCTTCGCAGTACCCTTGTTCTTAAAGGAGCGCTCAATAGGACCACCTCCGATCATCTTCTCCGATATCTGCTCCTCCAGTTTCCTACCTGATCTTCACTTGATGCCTCCCTGAAGGGCATCCACCAGGCGGTCAACGACCTCCACAGTCGGATCTCAGCGAGCTCTGCAAGCCCCGGCCTCATCTCTGATTTCCAGGCTCCTCTTCCTCCGACGACAGCAGTCGACATGGAGTAGCCGATAATCGACCTCAGATCGATTTCACCAACACCATCTTAGGAGAATCTCGACAGAGAACAACTGGTGTATTGGCCGGACCTCCCAAGTGACAAAGGTTTGAGGAATCCATAGCCTTTACTGAGGAAGATGCTCGAGAAGTTCAATTCCCTCATAACGATGCGGTTGTAGTCTCTTTAAATATAGCCAATTACGATGTGCCCGTATTCTTATCGACAATGGAAGTTCGGCCACATTTTGTTCTACGATGCCTTCTCAAAAATGTCCATCCTTGAGGTCGTTTGGGGCCGATTAGCTCCCCTCTAGTAGGGTTTACCGATGATGCTATCCCGGTAGAGGGGGTAATAACTTTGACTGTAGTTGCGGGTCGATATCCAAAACAATCTAGGGCTCTGATGGATTTTTGGTGGTGAAGGCACTGTCAGCCTACAATGCAATCCTCGACCGACCTGTTCTCAACGCCCTTCGGGCCGTGGTGTGACCTACCATCTGAAATTAAATTCTCTACTAACCAGGGGGTCGGAGAAGTCAAGGGAGACAAGCCCTAGCTAGACACTGCTACAACATAGCCTTGCAAAGAAGTGACCAATCTGACCTCTGTCGGTTGATGGATTGGATGCCCGCGATGACCATGCTGAGGAAAGGGGCGGCCAATTGAAGATCTGATTTCGATCCCCTTGAATGATGGGAGTACAGAGCATGTGGTGAAGATCGGCTCCAACCTGGGGGAAGAGGTGCGGACGCAGCTCATTGATTTCCTACAAAAGAACCGAATGTTTTCGCTTGGGTTCCAGCAGACATGTCGGGGATTGACGCAGAGGTCATGGAACATCGTCTGGCCGTGATCCAAAGCATCGACCGACGAAAGAAAAGATCCAAGGTCATGCATCGGAAAGGCAAAAAGCAATAGCCGAGGAAGTGGATAAACTCCTGAAGGCCGGATTCATTAGAGAAGTCAATTATCCTGACTGGATTTCCAACATTGTCCTAGTCAAAAAGGCAAACAGCAAGTGGAGGATATGTATAGACTTCAAAAAGTTGAATAAAGTCTGCCCAAAGGACAGGTATCCTCTGCCCAGAATTGATCAACTGGTGGATGCAACCTCGGGCCATGAGCTTCTCACTTTATGGATGCATTCTATAGCTATAATCAAATCAGAATGGCCAGAAGATGAAGAAAAGACTACTTTCATTACTGACCGTGGTCTTTACTATTGCAGGGTCATGCCTTTGGCCTTAAAAATGCAGGTGCGACCTATCAGCGGCTGGTGAACAAAATCTTCAAGGAGCAGATCGGCCGCAACATGGAGGTCTACGTGGACGACATGCTCGTGAAAAGTAAATCTTCAACAAACCACATTGCGAGCTCGAGAAGACCTTCGGCGCCCTCCGAAAATATAAGATGAAGCTGAACCGACTAAGTGTGCTTTCGGAGTGACCTCAGGGAAGTTCCTGGGCTTCATGATATCGGGACGTGGGATTGAAGCCAATCCGAAGAAAATTTGTGCCATCCAGGAGATAGCTATCCCGAAGTCGATAAAAGAGGTTTAGCACCTTACAGGGAGGGTGGCGGCCCTAAATCACTTCATTGCGAGGTCGGTCGAACGGTGCTTACCCTTCTTCCAAACCCTCAAGCGACCGAAGAACTTCTATTGGACCACTAAGTGTCAACAGGCGTTCGAAGAACTAAGAAACTACCTCGGATCACCTCCGCTACTGGCAAAGCCTGAGCTCGGGGAGGAGTTGTTCTTGTACCTGGTGGTCTCCCCTATGGCTCTCACAGTAGTTCTTGTCAAGGAAGAAGCAAAAATTCAACGGCCGATCTACTACATCAGTCGCAAGTTGAGAGACGCCGAAACCAGATATACTAAATTAGAGAAACTAACTTACGCCCTGTTGATTGCAGCCCGGAGGCTCCGACCTTACTTTCAAGGGCACACCGTAACATTGCTCACCGACCAGCTGATTAAGGCGATTCTACACCAGACGGATGCTTCCGGGAGGATAGCGAAATGGGCGATCGAGCTCACAGAATTCGACATCATCTATCAACCTAGGCCGACAGTAAAAGCCCAGATATTGGCAGATTTTATAGTAGAATGCACTATCTCGGAGGAGGCCGAACCTAAACAAGGTGAAATTGACGGCCTGAAGTCCCGACTGAACTCCTCTGAAGAAGAAGCAGACCCCCCTGATTGCTTTTGGGCCCTCTATGTGGACGGATCCTCCAGCATGTCGGGTGCAGGCACGGGCCTGATCTTGATCAGTCCAGAGGGGATCATCGTAGAGTACGCACTGTGCTTCGGGTTCCCCGTAATGAACAATGGAGCGGAATACAAAGCTTTGATCGCAGGATTGAGGATCGCCAAAGAATTAGGAGTAGATCGGCTCCAAGTTTACAGCGACTCCCAATTGGTAGTGGGACAAGTCAGTGAAAACTACAAAGCACGGAGGACAGCATGGCTAAATATCTTGAAAAGGTAAAGGAGCTCGTCCCCGCCTTTAGTAGCTTCAACATCAAGCAGATTCCAAGAACAAAAAATACCAGGGCCGATCTCCTCTCCAAGTTGGCTACGCTGGCTCTGGCTGAATTGCCCAAGGAAGTTTTCTTCAAAGTTCTGAAGTACTCAAGTACGGAAGAATCATGGCCTGTGATGGAAATTGGCCATGAACCCAGTTGGATCGACCCACTGGTGGCATATCTCAGAGATGGAGTTCTCCCTCATGATGCAAAAGAAGCTCGGAAGCTCAGAAATCAAGCCTCCCGATACATCCTTTATGAGGACAAGTTGTACAAGAGGTCATACTCTTTGCCCCTTTTAAAATATCTCCGGCCTTCGAAGCTGACTACACCTTGTGGGAGGTGCACGAAGGAATCTGCGGAAGCCATCTGGGGGCTAGGTCCTTATCCCACAAGTTGCTCCGCCAAGGGTATTACTGGCCGACAATGTATCGTGACTCCATTGAATACGTCAGAAAGTATGACCGATGTCAGAGATATGCCAACATCCAGAGATAACCCACCTCCGAGCTTACACCCTTGAGCGCCCTATGGTCGTTTGCGCAATGGGGAATGGATATCCTTGGACCCTTTCCCGTGGCATCGGGGTAGAGGAAGTTCCTCCTGGTAGCAATTGACTATTTCATCAAGTGGGTTGAAACCGAACCACTGGCAAAAATCACAGAAGCTAAAGTGCAAGACTTCGTCTGGAAGTCAATCATTTGTAGGTTCGGCCTGTCGAGAATCCTAATTACTGATAATGGGCGGCAATTTACGGGAGCGAGGTTCGTCGAATTTTGTGAAGACCTAAACATCTCCCACAACTTCACATCGGTAGCCCATCCTCAGGCCAACGGCGAAACCGAAGTGACCAACAGAACTCTACTACAAAGAATCAAGACAAGGCTCGAAAGAGCGAAGGGAACTTGGGCAGACAAACTTTATCATGTGTTGTGGGCGTACCGAACTACCCAAAGATCGCCCACGGGGGAGACCCCCTTCGCTCTAGCCTTCGGAACGGAGGCTGTTATCCCAATTGAGCTCAAACTCCAGTCGACATGAGTCGTGGCATTCAATGAGCATCACAATTCGCAGGGTCTCAAAGCCAACATCGACTTGTTAGAAGAAAAGTGGGAGGTAGCTCAAGTTCGGATGGCAGCCTACAGACAGAAAGTCGCCCGCTATTACAACTCCCGGGTCAAAAATAAAGTCTTTAGAGCAGGAGACCTAGTGCTTCGACGAGCCGCTGTCTCGCAACCTCAGGATCAAGGGAAGCTTGCCCCGAATTGGGAAGGCCCGTACGAAGTCAAGGAGGTAGTCTGGCCCGAAACTTACTACCTTAAGGAGCTCGGAGGAGCAGACCTCCCGCGACCATGGAGCTCGAAAATTTATGAATGTATTATCGATAACATTATTTCAAATAAAAGTTTTATATCCACATATCTTCTCTCTTGGCATGAGCCTATATCGACAGGACAATCGAAACAAACCATGTCGGAAATAGGAGGAGAACCTCATCTCGGCACAATCGAAGGCCCGATCCTCCTTAGACCGGATGGGGGGAGAGGCCTTGCAGCGCCCATATGTGCCCCCACAGCCCTGTTAGGGATAGGAGGAGAACCTCACCCTAACATGAGCAAAGTCGAAGGCCCGGTTACCCTTAGACCGGATGGGGGGAGAGGCTCTGCAACGCCCATATGTGCCCCCACAGCCCTGTTAGGGACAGGAGGAGAACCTCACCCTAACATGAGCAAAGTCGAAGACCCGGTTTTCCTTAGACCGGATGGGGGGAGAGGCCTTGCAATGCCCATATGTGCCCCCACAGCCCTGTTAGAGACAGGAGGAGAACCTCGCCCTAACATGAGCAAAGTCGAAAATTCGATTATCCTTAGATCGGATGGGGGGAGAGGCCTTGCAACACCCATATGTGCCCCCACAGTCCTGTTAGGGACAGGAGGAGAACCTCGTCCTAACATGAGCAAAGTTGAAGGCCCGGTTATCCTTAGACCGGATGGGGGGAGAGGCCCTGCAACGCCCATATGTGCCCCCACAGCCCTGTTAGGGACAGGAGGAGAACCTCGCCCTAACATGAGCAAAGTCGATGGCCCGATTATCCTTAGACCGGATGGAGGGAGAGGCCCTGCAATGCCCGTATGTGCCCCCACAGCCATGTTAGGGACAGGAGGAGAACCTAGCCCTAACATGAGTAAAGGCGAAGGCCCGGTTACCCTTAGACCGGATGGGGGGAGAGGTCCTGCAATGCTCATATGTGCCCCCGCAGCCCTGTTAGGAACAAAAGGAGAACCTCATCCTAACTTGAGCTGAAACCGATTACATCAGAAATAGGAGAAGAACCTCGTCCTAACACCAACTAAAGTCTGATCATTCAAGACCAGATAAGAAAAAGAGAACCTTCTCGATGGCCCCTCCGCACTCCCGCGACCCCACTAAGAGCAGAGGGAAAACCCTCACTCGAGAAAGCAAAAGAAAAAGGGGGGAGGTTAAAAAGGAAAGCGACGAACTGCATCAGCGACAAATGAAAAATAAATTACATCAAAGATACAGGGAACCTCATCTCAGCGAGGATTCGGGTTCTTATCAAAATCCTCAGTCTCCAAGAGAGCTCTCAACGCAGGCCAAGGATAAGACAGCTTCCTCAGGGCAACAAGAAGTTCAGACCTCCGAGCTCGAACTCTGGAAGGAGGCGTCAAACTCGAGTGGCCCTGGACAAATCTGCGGCCATAGACAAAAGGATGGGTCAACGCGACGACGATCAGGTACCTTTGAACGACATCGATATCAAGCAAGGCAAAAGCCAAAAGAAGCTTAGCAAATGACAACTCAACATGTGAGCAAAAGAGACAACATCGGCATCGAACGAGGTAAAAAAAAAAAAAAAGAGAAAAAGAGAGAAGAGAAGGAAATCCCGAAAGATCAGGAGAGATTGCGAATAAACCCTCGGAAGCTGAACAAACAAAGCAAAAAGAGGAAGGAACAACCACGATGGCAAGAGAGGTTTCGAGACCAACCCAGATTGGCCCGACGCAGGCGGGGAGCCGGCGGAGATGGCGAAGATTGGTGTGAAGAATGCTTAGGGTCAAACTGTAACAACTTCTCTATACTTCATTCGAAACTCGAACTCAAAAGTAGGGGAACTGGTGTTGGGTATAAAATACCCCCCCAGCCGAAGTTCGTGTCAAGAATGACCCTCCCGGGATTCTACCGACATCCGACCTTCAGCGACATCTTTCCGAACCTCTCCGATGGCCAAGCCTCCGCAATGTTTTTGAGTCCTGCCGATGGATAAACCCCCACCAGTGTTGATCGAGTTCTCCACGATGGATGGACTCCAACCAAGTTTCTACGGTGGTCGACCACCTTTTAGACTTCATCCGAGCTCTTACGGGAGCCAGACTTCTTCTCTGAACTCTGACTGCAGGTAGACTTCGTCCGAGCTCCTATGAGAGCCGAACTTCTTCCTCGAACTCCGACTGTAGGTAGACTTCGTCCGAGCTCCTACAGGAGCCAAACTTCAGCCCCAAGCTCCTATCGCAGGTGGGCCTCATCCGAATTCTGACAAGGGTCGGACTCCGGGCCCCCACCACAAGCGGTCTACTCCGAATCCCCACCACAAGCGGTCTACTCTGAATTCCTACTGCAAGCAGTCTGCTCCGAGCTACCACTACAAGCGGTCTGCTCTGAATTTTCACTACGAGCGGTCCACGTTAGATTTCTACTGTAAGCCTCCACCTGAGCTTCTATTGTGAATGAATTCCTTCCGAACTTCTATTGCAGGCAGGCTTCGGCCGAGCTTCCTCGACAAATGATCCCCATCCAGACTTCTACGGAGATCGGACTCCGACCGAACTTCTGTAGCGGACAGATTTCGGACGAGCTCCTACGACGCACGGACTCCAGCAACCAGACCCCTCCAGCGGATGAACCTCTCTAGCACCATCCGACATCCACGGTCGGTCGACCTTCTGTCGAATTCTGCGTGAAACCGAACTTCATCTACGAAAAGCCTCTGACCGAGCTCCTACAGCAAATGACCCTCGCCTGCAGTACTAGCACCCAAGGCACCCAACAGTAGAAGGCTCGCCAGCAACATCCGAGCTCCTCTCAAGTGGAGAGCTACCTCTCTCTATCAGACACCTTAACCGAGCTTCGGCCGATAGGCCTGGACTCCCTGGCAGGCCACAGTAATGGCCACGACTCTGCTCCACTTCCTGTGATGGATTTCGCGTGGCTCCACCACTCTCTGGCAAGTCGCGACAACAGACACTACTCCACTCCCCACGATAAGCTCCACGTGGCTCTGAATAGCCCCTAACGCCACTACTCCCTGCAACAAACACTTTATGGCCTTGAACGGCCCACTACCAGACGGTTACAAATGTCGCTATCAGTCTGTTGCACCTTTCGCCTATAAAAAGGGGACCCTAGATACGTTATTCTCTATGCTCTAATTTCTATCTCAAAATTCTGCTAAAATTTTTGTTTGAGCACTCCATTCTTGTTGAGGCAGAGAACTGACTTAAGCATCGGAGGGTCTTACCAGAGCACCCCCAACTCTGGTTTAGACTTTCTTTGCAGGTCCCGGCAGCGACCGCGACTCCCTCGACTCCAGCTTCTCCGATGCCGGCAGATTTTTGCACCAACAACCATTAGCCCACTTATATATGTAAGTACTTCTCTATTCTCAATGAAGCCATTCATTCTGATCTTATCAAAATGCATATTCCAACTCTGAGAAGCTTGCTTCAATCTATAAATAGATCTTTGAAGCTCGTACATCTTTGAGTCATCGTGGATGTGAACTCTTTTGGTTGTATCATATATACCTCTTTATCCATTTGCTAGATTTCATAAATTAGGTATGCCGCTATCACAAGCTAAATTCGAATGGATTTGGACATTGCCACAGAAAAAAGAACATCTCATCATAGTCAATACCATAATGTTGACAATATCTCTTGACAATCAAACAGGCTTTAGAGGTCTCCACCTTCCCATCTATGTCCCTTTGATCTTTTTGAAAATCTACTTACACTCTATGGGTCTTATCCTTTTAGGTAGATCAACTAATGTCCATACATCATTGATCTTCATAGACTTTATTTTAGACTTCATGGCTCCAAGCCACTTATCAGAGTCGAATCTCTGTATGGCATCCATATAGATGATCGGATCCTCATTGTTTTCATCAAGTTTTACAGAATCACCATATCAGACTAAGAAACTGTAGTATCTATCCAACTGATATGGTACTTATTAGAGCATGATCCCGGCTCCTCCCATGGACCTTGGGTGTAGCAGAACCAGCAACGAACAGATCTGGAGATTTCTGGACTCGATTGAAGGCCCTTGATAAAAACAGCCTGGTTGCTATCTTCTTCGTCAGCCTTTTATTCCAGATAAAGAACACCTCTGAAAACACTTCTAAAAAATCCAAGATCTAGTACCCAACTAGATCAGGCCTGGACCGAGGTCTCTCAATTCATAGATCTTGAATTGGGGTACTCTAGATAGGAAGAAGGTAGATGGAGACAGACCATGCAGATCTGTCCTGCTGCAGCCTTTGCTAGATGGTCACTTCGATTGGTATAGGAATTTGTTCCTATGCTACCGACTTAGGTTCGGACCTATGAGGTCACACACATTAGAGTTCATAATCTGATCAGATGGTTGATCAACGATTAAGAATCGTTCTAGGGTTAAATGATCAATATGATTGACATTTAACCCAGTGCAAGTGTTGCAGGAGGAACTATTAGCAATTCGATTGCTGATTGGCTTAATTTGATTAAGCTAATAGGCTGAGATTAAGTCTAATTAAATATGATTTAATTAAATTTATTTTGGGCTTGATTGGATCAAGTCCAATTGGTTTATTGGATAAGCCAAGTGCAAGGAAAAACTAGTCCTAGTTCAACTAGGACTTGGGTCAATCTAATTTTTAATTTGATTAGAAAATTAAATCAGATTTAAATCTAATTTAATCTGATTAAATTAAGCTCTTAATTAGGTTAAGATCTATTTTAATTGGGTTAATCTAATTTTGATTTGATTTGGTTTGGAAAACCAAATTAAAACAAGTCATAAGACAGAATCCTAGTAAGACTAGGATTCCACCTTGCGCCACATAAGCCTTCTCCATGCCCTCTCTCTTATTCAACGCCAATCTCCACTTATTTTGTGCAACAAAAGCCCTCTCTCAGATCTCTCCCACGTTCACAAAAGGACTCCTCTCTTCTTTCTTACATGGAAGGTGGTTTGGATCAAATCTAAAAGGAATAAGTTTGGATTTCGAATTCTATGAGATAGAGTTTTAGAAATCCAAAACTATTTCAATTTTGCACCGAATTTATCCAAATTTTTTTTGGAATTTTCATGGCTTTTAGGGTATACATTGTGCACCCTTTTCTGATGATCCATGCACGAAAATATGAAGGAGGTGCTCAAGAGTTGGGCGTCCCTTAACTTGCCATGTTTGGATAAGCCTTGACTAGGTGTTTGACCTAGACAAGGACTCTATCATATCTCTCTATATAAGATGAGTTTCTTTATGAAATTTTAGAAAAGATTAGAAATTTGAGAGACCTTTGTGCCATCCAAAAATCAGAGAGAAATACCTTTGGGTCGTGGAGATATAAAAGATGCAAGTTTGGATGTCTAGAGAGAAAAACGTGAAGAAGAAGAGGGTCTTCTTCTTGGGTTTTTGTTTTCATATCTTTCCTCCCTCCATCTTCAGTTTTCTGAGAGTGTCTCAGATCTGAAACTCCTCCTTTTACTTTCCATCTTTGGAAGAGTCCAAATCAAGAAGAAGGAGGCACCTGATCAACCATCAAAGAAGAATCAGCGTAGTACTAACATACTGTGCTGATTTTCTGAAGCAGGACTTCTGATCGAGATTCGTGGGCTTGTGTGGACGACTCCTAGAGGCCGGACGTGTGTGCGGCTTGCAACATCATCCTCAAGCTCAGATCAGTAAGGTTAGAACATCTAACTTGCAAGGTAATAGATCTGATCTATTGTTTAATACATATATTAGATGTATTATAGAAACATGTTGATAAGATCAACATGTAGTTCATGCTATATTTATATATTTTAATTTTTGATTTAATACCATGTAATAATCATGTAATAGGATCTTAGATCTAGAGATTTTTTGATCTTAGAAAATAAATTTTGATTTATTTTAGTCTTCCGCTGTATGATCTTGAAAAAGTTTCAAGATCTAACCCTCTTTTTCAAGATCTAACCCTGAAACCCTAGATCTGGTTCCTTCAATTGGTATCAGAGCCTAGGTTCTTTATTACATGATTATTTATATATACTTAACTTATTTTTAGATTAGATCTAATTTATAATCTGATTATTAAATCTGAAATTAAAATTTTAGATCAATCACAAACTGCAAGGTTGTTCTGCTGTAAGGTTTACCTCTTACAGTGCAAAGGTTGTCCTAGTTTGTGTAGATCTATCTTTAATCATAAATTTATTAGATATGATCTAGATTAAATTTATGATTTATTAGATTTAAAAGATATTTAAAACTGAAATAAAATCTCTTTGTTAATAATTTTTGTGCAAAGAAATTATTTAAAATTGAAATTGTTTCAATTACATGAACCTGTTTAGATTAGATCTAAAGTAGTTTCATGTTTATTTCACTTGCATCTTGATTATGAATCAAACATGCAATATGGTTGGTAGAATCATATTATAAAATTATTTTACAAATATGAAAATTATTTTTTGAAAAGCCGAACCCAACCCTCAGTCCAAAACTTAATTAAGAATTAAGAAGTTGTTTGATTAGGTTCTAGGATTGTGAATTGAAGAACCTAAGACACAAATCATAACACATTGAGTTAATGGGTTAGTGGGAATTAGGTCCATTAATTGGGTTAGACCTATGGTTAGATTAAAGATGGACTTAATTAGAGAATTGACTAAATCTAATCAATTGTTGTCTTAGATTAAGTCAAGGATTCTCTAGATCAATTATAATAGTTGTAGTTGGTCAAGTCCATATCTTTAACGAGAACCAAATGGACTTGATTCTTGGCTAAGTGGTCTAGCACGAACTGTTAGGTTGATCTAATCGAAACTAATTAAACCAGTTGGTGTCTAAGGTAAACCTGACCGGTGGTTTTTAATTGGGAGCCCACTTACCTGGCCATTTCTGATGGTGTCTAAGGCAAGCTTTGGCAGACCCTCCCACTGATCGAACTTACCTGGCCTCTTGGTGAAATTATGTTTTGATCGGATCACTTGACTATTCGAGCTGACCCATGTCAGCTAGGTAAATCAGTGTGACTGATTTAGGTGCTCCTAGACCAGCCCTTTTAATGGTCTCCCTTAAGCTGACTTGGTGAAGCCAGTAGGAAGATCATGATAAGCTGGTTCATCTGACTTCATCCTCTATATTATTTAAATTTTCTAAAATTATTAGGTCCTTAAAATGATAAAGTTATGGAGATAACTGAGTCATAGCCTCCCATTAAGGTGTTTGATAATGAGTCCATGAACTCAATGATCATTGCAGACCCAAAGGCCTGGTGCTTGTTGACTAATGGAATTATCACTCATCATATGATGACTTGGAAGTATCTCTCTAATGGTGGTTAGGTGAGCCAACCAAAGTTGGGCTTAATCATTCGTTGGTTAGATACACCAAGTATGATCATGTTAATGGTTGGACCTAACTGGATCCTTACAATGGAGGCCAAAGCCTACTGATTAGGTTTCTGGGGCAAAATTAAAATTATTAGAAATTATTTAGAGAAACAATTGGTTATGAACCTACCCTTAGATGTACATGGGTTGGCCAACCAAAGTTGGGCTTGTGTGCAGTCTAAGTGGATTCTAGTACCCGCTAAGGAATTAGGGTAATTCTTCAAATTGAAGGTAGAGGCTACCAATTCGAATAAAATAGTGAGAGAAACCTTTTGATTAAAGTCCAAATCTTTAGGTTTAATGAATCAATTACTAATTAGGTTATGGTTCTCCTTTGTGCAAATATGGCCACTTTCCTATCGCTCCGATCATTGTTGGACAATGATAAGTTGGTGGGACCCAACTTCGATAGCTGGTACCGAAAGTTGAAGATAGTCCTGGAGCATGAACGGATCCTATATGTGATAATGGATCCTGCACCTGAGGAGCCAGCTGTCAATGCATGTGAAACAGTCAGAGACACATACCAGAAGTGGCTTAGTGACCGGACCACGGTGCGCTGTATCATGCTGGCTGCTATCATGAGCGACGAGTTCAGTCGCAGATTCGAGATGGCTCAGCCAAAGGACATGCTTCAAGTGTTGGAGGATACCTTTGGCACACCCGATGACGTGGAGAGGCACAAGACTAGTTGTGCCATCTTCAACGCCAAAATACGGGATGGTGCCTCTGTCACTGATCATGTATTGTACATGATCGAGCTGATAGAATGATTGAGCAAGCTCGACTTTTCCTTGCATGAGCAGCTTGGGAAAGATGCAATACTGAACTCACTGCCCAAGTCTTGTCTCCCATTCCTCACTCATTATAGAATGACAAAGCCTGAAGTAAACTACCATGGGTTAATGGGGTTGCTTCAGAACTTTGAGAAGGATCACCAACTCCTCAAGGAGTCGGTGAACTCAGTGAACACAGTGGGAGGTTCATCTTCTGGTTCTCGACCCTTTGAGAAAGGAAAGAAGAACAAGAAGAAGAAAGTCAAGAAGGTGCAAGTTCAGGCTGGGACATCTGTGCAGAGTCAGACCAAAAAGATCAAGCCTGATAAGAGTCTATTCTACTGGCAAGCACCCTAGATTAGATAGTGTGTCAAATATCTACTTATGGCATTGGAGGCTAGGTCATATAAATAAGAACAGAATAAACAGGTTGACTCAAGAGGAAATCCTCAAAGTCAGTGATTGTGAATCACTTCCAACCTGTGAGTTCTGTCTTCTTGGTAAATGATCAAGTCACCTTTTACTGAAAAGGTGAGAGAGCTACTGAGCTCTTGGGCCTAGTACATACTGATGTATGCGGGTCCATGAGCACCAGTGCTAGAGGTGGATATTTCTACTTCATAACTTTCACGGATGACCTATCCCGATATGGATATGTCTATCTGATGAAATATAAGTTGGATTCATTTGAAATGTTCAAACGATTCTGAAGTGAAGTAAAAAAATAAACTGAAAAGAGTATTAAAACTCTTCGATCTGATCGAGGAGGAGAATACCTTTCTAGTGAGTTTCTCACATATCTAGGAGAGAATGAGATTCTCTCCCAATGGACTCCTCCAGGAACACCACAGCATAATGGTGTGTTTGAAAGGAGGAATCGGACTTTGTTAGACATGGTCCGATCCATGATGGGTTTTTTGCTAGCTTGCTGATATCCTTCTGGGGATATGCACTCGAATCGGCCTGTTATCTGTTAAATAGGATTCCAAGTAAGTCTGTAATTAAGACTCCATATGAGATATGGACAGGGCGTAAGCCAGTACTTTCACACCTTAGGGTCTGAGGGTGCCCGGCCTATGTCAAACGATTAGTCACAGACAAACTTGGACCTAGATCTGACAAATGCTCATTCATAGGGTACCCCAAAGAGACAAAAGGATATTTTTTCTACCATGCTGATGAACAAAAGATGTTCGTCAGCCTTAAGGCAATCTTTTTAGAAAAGGAGTTCCTTGGTGAAGGAACCGTTGCCTCTAAATTGAACTTGATGAAGTTCAACAGGTAGAAGGACCGACACCAATAGCTGAACCTGAGTCTGATATGATTAGATCATATCTGGAGCCCAATGTACCTGCATCATTAAGGCAATCTGGTAGAGTATCGCGTCAACCGGACAGATACTACGGTTTCTTGGTCCGGAACGGTGATCCCATCGAACTTGATGAGAATAATGAGGATCCAATCACCTATATGGATGCAATGCAGAGACCTGATTCCGAGAAATGGCTTGAAGCCATGAAATCTGAAATGGAGTCCATGAAGGTCAACGATGTATGAACATTGGTTTGACCCACCTGAAGGGGTTAAACCCATTGGGTGTAAATGGGTCTTCAAAAGGAAGAGGGGTGCAGACGGAAAGGTGGAGACCTATAAAGCCCGTCTGGTTGCCAAGGGGTATCGTCAACGTTATGGTATTGACTATGACGAGATATTTTCTCCTGTGGCAATGCTCAAATCTATTCGGATAATGCTTGCAATAGCTGCCCATCTGGATTATGAGATCTGGCAGATGGATGTAAAGACAGCTTTCCTGAATGGAGAGCTGACTGAAGAGGTGTATATGATACAACCTGAAGGGTTTACATCCACAGATGAGTCCAAGGTGTGCAAGCTTCAGAGATCCATTTATGGACTGAAGCAAGCTTCTCGGAGTTGGAACATGCATTTTGATAAGGTGATCAAAACGTATGGCTTCATTAAGAATGGAGAAGAGCCCTGCATCTATAAATGGGCAAATGGTCCAGTTGTGGTATTCCTTGTCTTGTACGTGGATGACATTCTCTTAATCGAAAATGACATCCCCGTACTACAGGGAATAAAAGTTTGGTTGTCATCACAGTTCTCCATGAAGGACTTGGGTGAAGCATCCTACATCTTAGGGATGAAGATCTATAGGGATAGATCTAAAAGGATGCTTGGGTTATCCCAGTCCATGTACATAGACACTGTGCTGAAGAGGTTTAGCATGGAGAATTCCAAGAAGGGCTATCTACCGATAGGCCATGAAAATTTCTCTCTCTAAGAAGGATTGTCCGACAACTCCTGAAGAGAGAGAGCGTATGAGTAGAGTCCCATATGCTTCAGCCGTGGAATCTATCATGTACACCATGACATGTACAAGACCAGATGTGGCATACTCACTAGGAGTAGTGAGTAGATACCAATCTGATCCTGGAGAGAATCACTGAAAAGTGTTTAAAGCCATCCTTAAGTATTTGAGAAATACTAAGGACCAATGGTTGGTTTATGGCAAGTCAGATTTGAAACTTGTGGGGTTCACAGACTCCAGCTTACAATCTGACCATGATGACAGCAGGAGTGTGTCGGATTATATCTTTACTCTGAATGGTGGAGCCATCTGCTGGAAAGAGTTCCAAGCAGTATACTGTGGCAGACTCTGTTTGTGAAGCGGAGTATAT
The DNA here is from genome assembly GCF_000442705.2 of Elaeis guineensis. Taxonomy (NCBI): domain Eukaryota; kingdom Viridiplantae; phylum Streptophyta; class Magnoliopsida; order Arecales; family Arecaceae; genus Elaeis; species Elaeis guineensis. The sequence goes on along the minus strand of NC_026007.2, from coordinate 1,061,124 downwards.
CGCAGCATCAGATGCTGTGAAGGAAGCTGTGTGGCTGAGGAAATTCATCAACGAGCTCGGAGTAGCACCCTCCCTCGATGGTCCAGTCCTGCTCTACTGCGACAGCACTGGTGCCATAGCTCAGGTGAAGGAACCCAAAGCACATTAGCGGATGAAGCACATCTTGCGCCGCTTCCACCTGGTCCGAGAGATCGTGGATCGAGGTGACGTCGACCTTCAGAAGATCGACGGAAAGGAGAACCTAGCCGACCCCTTCACTAAAGCCCTGGCAATAAAGGAGTTCGACAACCACAAGTCGAAGATGGGTATTAGATACTGTGCCGAGTGGCTTTAGGACAAGTGGGAGTTGTTGGGAAATGTGTCCCAAAAAGCCAATCGTCAAGCTGTTGACGGTTGAGCAACCAAGTATTGTAATTGATTTGTTAATAAATAAAATATATTTGGCATTTTCATCATAAGCTTTCATCTTCTAATGAACTCCGTTGTTATGATGAAGTCCTTAGGACTATTTAAGTTCGATAAAGAGAGGATTTATCGATTAGTCCTTAAAACTGTTCACGACCAAATGATAGGCTGTTAATAAGGACGACAGCTTCTATCGAGCATAGGTCGCTGTAGGCCATATGGGTTGGTTGTCCTCTTAACCAAGAGTGTGGAGACACTGGTATGGCATACAGGTGAGATGTAAGGGTACATCATCATTGAACGTGACCAACTCCAGAGCATTCTGCTGTCGAGAATGTCTCTGATGGGATATAGGTATAAGTGTCCCTTAGACTTGAGATCGCCTCAGTGACTTGCAAGCAACTCACTGTGCTTTGGTACTGGACTAACTGAATTTCTAATTCAGGGACGGAAGGCTTCTGGGCACAGTCAAGTACTTGCGAAGTCAGAGTGTGATCGAGATGGGATTGACCACTCCAAGAGTTGGAGAAGAATGAGTCGCTGTATTTCAATTTAGCAAAACCTTGGCCAGGGTAATCCATCAGATGGATTTGATATTTTGAAATACAATGTGGACAACCTGATCAGAGTTGACAGTTGACTCTGGGGTGTCCTATGATCATTTTGGTCAAGGGGATGAATTATATGAAAACTATATCCGCATGGGTTCTAAGGATGTTGTTCTACACATTCGACCTATCCGGTCGTCGGGTACCATTGCTAGATGGTCACTTCGATTGGTATAGAATTTGTTCCTATGCTACCGGCTTAGGTTCGGACCTATGAGGTCACACACATTAGAGTTCATGATCCGATCGGATGGTTGATCAACGATTAAGAATCGTTCTAGGGTTAAATGATCAATACGATTGACATTTAACCCAGTGCAAGTGTTGCAGGAGGATCGATTAGCAATTCGATTGCTAATTGGCTTAATTTGATTAAGCCAATGGGCTGAGATTAAGTCTAATTAAATATGATTTAATTAGATTTAGTTTGGGCTTGATTGGATCAAGTCCAATTGGTTTATTGGATAAGCCAAGTGCAAGGAAAAACTAGTCCTAGTTCAACTAGGACTTGGGTCAATCTAATTTCTAATTTGATTAGAAAATTAAATCAGATTTAAATCTAATTTAATCTGATTAAATTAGGTTCTTAATTGGGTTAAGACCTATTTTAATTGGGTTGATCTAATTTTGATTTGATTTGGTTTGGGAAACCAAATTAAAACAAGTATGAGACAGAATCCTAGTAGGACTAGGATTCCACCTTGCGCCACATAAGCCTTCTCCACGCCCTCTCTCTTATTCAACGCCAATCTCCACTTATTTTGTGTGACAAAAGCCCTCTCCCAGATCTCTCCCACGTTCACAAAAGGTCTCCTCTCTTCTTTCTTACATGGAAGGTGGTTTGGATCAAATCTAAAAGGAATAAGTTTGGATTTCGAATTCTATGAGATAGAGTTTTAGAAATCCAAAACTCTTTCAATTTTGCACCGAATTTATCCAAATTTTTTTTGGAATTTTCATGGCTTTTAGGGTTTACATTGTGCACCCTTTTCTGTGATCCATGCACGAAAATATGGAGGAGGTGCTCAAGAGTTGGGCGTCCCTTAACTTGCCATGTTTGGATAAGCCTTGACTAGGTGTTTGACCTAGACAAGGACTCTATCATATCTCTCTATATAAGATGATTTCTTTTGAAATTTTAGGAGAGATAGATATTTGAGAGCCTTTTTTGCCATCCAAAAATCAGAGAGAAATACCTTTGGGTCGTGGAGATATAAAAGATGCAAGTTTGGGTGTCTAGAGAGAAAAATGTGAAGAAGAAGAGGGTCTTCTTCTAGGGTT
>NC_026007.2:864539-938988 GCF_000442705.2 Elaeis guineensis | reverse complement strand
AACTCTCGAAATTTTTTGGACAGAGGTATATTAACACAGCATATACATTTTAAACCATGCTTAATAAGATCAATTTAAAAAAAAACACCTTATGAACTATGAAAAGATAGAAAACCTAATATAGGCTATTTTTATATTTTTGATTGTCAGTATTTTATTTTAAATAATGGCAAAGATAGCTTAGGTAAATTTGACGCTAAATCTGATGAAGCTATCTTTCTTAACTATTCCACTTTTAGCAGAGCCTTTAGAGTATTTAATAAAAAATACTAGTAGTGGAAGAGTCAGTTCATGTAGTTTTTGATGAACTAATGATCTTCCATTAAAAAAGAGAGAGAAAGCTGATGATGTAGGTATCATAGAAGATGGAATGAAAGAACTCACCATCAATGACTCAAATGAGTAAACAAAGATCAATTGGATAAAAAATATGAGGATAAAAGCATCAATGATCAGAACATTCAAGAACAACCTCAAGATACAGGTAATCTTCCAAGAAAATGAAGGTATGTCCATAATCACCCCAAAGAATTAATAATTAGTGATCCAGCATAAGGAGTAAGAACTAGATCCTCTCTTAGAGATATTTGTAATTATGTAACTTTTATTTCACACCTAGAACCTAAAATAATAGATGAAGTTGAAAAAGATCATAACTGGATAATTGCCATGCAAGAAGAACTAAATTAATTTGAAAAAAATAATGTATGGACACTGGTTGCTAGACCTAAAAATCATCCATAATAGGAACTAAATTGGTATATAAGAATAAATTAAATAAAAATAAAAATATAATAAGAAATAAAGTAAGATTAGTTGCTAAAAGATATAATCAAAAAGAAGAAATTGATTTTGATAAAATATTTGCTCTTGTTGCTAGACTAGAAGCCATAAGAATGCTACTTGCTTTTGCCTATTTTATAAACTTTAAATTGTTTCAAATGGATGTTAAAAGTGCTTTTCTAAATGGTTATATTGCTAAAGAAATATATGTAGAACAACCTTTTGATTTTGAAAGTCATAAATTTTTAGATCATGTATTTAAGTTAAACAAAATATTATATAGTTTAAAACTAACTCCTAAGGCTTGGTATGAAAGATTAAGTAAGTTCCTATTAGAAAATAGTTTTTTAAGAGAAAAAGTTGATACAACTTTATTTATAAAAAAAAAAAGATAAAAAAATTCTAATTATACAGATATATATTGATAACATTATATTTGGGTCTACTAATGAAGATTTATGCCAAGAGTTTGCCAAGCTCATGCAGGGAGAGTTCGAGATGAGGATGATGAAAAACTCACTTTCTTCCTCAGACTCCAGATTAAGTAAATGAAGGAGGGGATCTCCATCACCTAAAGTAAGTACACAAAAAAAATATTAAAGAAATTTGGAATGAAGAGCTCAAAAATTGTAACTATGACTCCTTCCTATAAATTAGAAAAAAATAAACATGGTAAAAATATTGATTCAAAACTCTATAGAGGTATGATAGGCTCTTTATTATATCTTACTACTAGTAGACCTGATATAATATTCAGTGTATGCATGTGTACTAGATATCAGTCAAATCCTAAGAAATCTCACTTAAGTACTATTAAGAGAATTTTTAAATACTTTAAGGAAACACATAACCTAGGACTTTGGTTCTCAAAATAATCTTCTATGAATTTAATAGATTACTCAGATGCAGACTTTGCTAGATGTAAACTAGATAGAAAAAGTGCTAGTAGAACTTACCAATTTTTAGGAGTGAACTTAATCTCTTGTTTTAGCAAGAAGTAAATTCGGTAGCATTGTCTATGGTCAAGGTCAAATACATTGCAGTCGGAAGTTGCTGTGCTCAAATCTCGTGGATTAAATAATAACTCATAGATTTTGATATTGAACTTAAAAACATCTCCATAAGATGTGATAATACTAGTACCATCAATTTAACCAAAAATTCAATCCAACATCTAGGTCAAAACACATTGAAATTAGACACCATTTCATAAGAGAATATGTTCAAAATAATGATATAACACTTGAATACATAAATACTGAAAAACAACTAGCTGACATTTTCACCAAAGCACTAAATAAAAATAAATTTTATCAAATTAAAAGAGAATTTGGCATCTTAGACCCTTCTGCTTGATCTTCAATCATAATTTCACTCCTAAAATTCTTCTATAATTTTTTGACTTCATTATCTTAATTTTGGGAGCCATCTAATTATTTTTTAAGATTTTTTCAAGATAATTAAAAATTATCAATGCCACTCAGATACCTTCTCAAATTTTTTTTTGTTGAAATATTCAATCAAAATTCATACCAAAATTAATCTGGACTCCTCATGATCATCTCAACTCAATATGATCCATTTCATTTTTTTTTTTGAATTTTTTTTATTTTTAAATATTTTTTCCATCACCTGATGCAACCCTAGATGGGGCATCCCATGGGACGTCCCAATTGAACGGGTATGGGCTTTCTCATTTGAGCCAATCCATTTTTTGTTCCATTTAAAACCCTTTTGGAATGACTCAAACCCCAAAATCCTTTCTCTTCCTCTCATCCCAAACCTAAGAATCTTCTCTTAGATCTCCACCAACCATAAAACCTCACAAAACCTTAAATCATCATCCCAAACTCCTAAGCTTTATCTCTCTCTCAGATTTGTATCTCATATACAAAGTAGAGACAACTCTTTGGTTAGCACATCACATAGGCTACACACATCAAATGTGTACAAGGATAAGTATCTCAGTGGTTCTTTTCCTCTTGTCCCATAAGAGTAGCTTGGTCATATTTCTTCAAAGAGATAATGCACAAACTAGATTTGACTCAATAGTCAATGAGCCCAAGCCCATATTTTTTTAGTTTGTTAATCATTTCTTCTCCAATATGACTTAGCTATAGGTTCCATATATACTTTAAATTTTATCTCAATTTTGAATCTCTCAGATCCAATGGCATTCACTGATTGCTCGATTAAGTTCACATATACATCAACATGCAAATGATAGAGATTGTCTCTAAGAACTAAATCCAAACGATGATCGCAAAGGACAGATACCCATGGCTGCAGTAGCAACTGTTGCACTATAGCCAATTCAAGGGTTATTTCCTCAGCCCTCTACCTTCCCATCGACTCTACATTAGAGTCTGTAGCTCAACTAGGAGAAGAAATCGTAAGAACAGTATTGAGCAATTTCGACATACCGACTCTAGGTGTGTCTTTATTTCTTTAGGCTCTCCAGGTATTTACCTCTAAACTCTTTCAAGATTCTTTTGTTATCAACACTTTGACCAATTCAGATAAAGTGTCATGTTGGTCTTTCATATGGTATTTTACCATAACCTATCCATATGAACTAATCAGGGATCGCAGGATCAAATCTATGAGCAATTCCTTATGCATGGTCATGTCAAGCCTTTTAAGCTCTTTAATATCCTCGATCATTATCAAATAATGATCCTAGACTGATTGCCCATCATGCATCATATGCACTGTATGACTCTGATCACCTCGTAATATTTGTAGATGAATCAACATATCATTAATGGTGTACATGTACTCATGCATAGCACCTATCTTTATTGTCATTGTCCATTCACTCATCAAGTATAGCTCGTTGACTATGGATTGGATGGGTTGTTAATATTAGAATAATCTGATAGAGAACATTACTTAATTTTCTAAAATTAAGAATAATTCTTAAGTTTGTAAGCCAGTTTGTGTACTCGATTTCAGTTAATCGATTGATATCTAGGATTCGAGCTAGACGGTTAGAAGCTGACACAATGAATAGCAGAGAGCAAAGATTCTAATTGGGTGTTTGTATTTATTTTATAATTTTATCCTAAAATTTTTAGATGCAAAAAGAGACTCCCACTATTTTATCAGAACTCTCATACTCTTTGGGTGGGAAAACGAAAATCCTAATGCGATAATTAGGTTTCTAGTGGGTGCTGCGGTCCCACCGATGCCGTGCACCTCACCTAACAGTTATTAGTAACATGAATAAACACTGATGCATGGACAACTCTTTACCCAGATACTTCTCTAAGTATATTACAGTCACTTGATCTCTAAGTCATGTGGGCTCATCTAATAGTTATTGCCCGTACTTCTTAGTTAAGTCAGACCCACCGTTCACAAGTAGGTGTAAAGCCATCATTGGATCCCTCACCTAACACTTATTGAGCCCAACCCCATCTTTACCCCACAGTAACTCTTTGCTAATAGAGTGGTTGTATGTTCTCGATGCAACTGAACCACTGTGACCAGTCAAGAACAATCAATGCCGGTAGCATGCCCACACATCTACAACGGTGGAAGACCTTGGACTTAATATTTTATGGAGAGATTTGAATTTAGGTCTCATCTAATCAATTATCACATGATTGATGTAATTGACATAGGCTAAATCAAACCACTAAGCAACCATATTTGTGACTCAATCTTTCAAATTGGCTAGGTAAGTGGAGATTAGTGGGAGTCCCCCCGTTGAAATCTTTAGACACCAATAAATTGACCATGTAAGCGAATGAAATTAATTAAATAACTACCTTTCAATTACTTACCTTAGACACCAATTGGACAATTGATCAGAATTGGTTAGCTCAAGTGAATTGGGCTCAAATCAACAAGCCAAATTAGGTCCTTATGTTAATCGATTCTACATATGAGACTCAATCAATTTGATCAATAACAATTGTATGATCATTAACTTAACTGATCTAACTCAATTCAACACTTGACTTAGTTTAATCGATTACTTAATGGAATTAGACCCATATGTCCCAAATCAAAAATCTTAGATGTAATCCTATTATATGACCTAATTTTTGATATTTCTATGACCAAACCCTCATACATAAACATAAATTTTAGATTCTAAAATCATATTTTAGATCTAAATACTTTACATGAAAGTAAATATTAAAATATAAAAATAATTTTTAAGTTCTAACATACAAACATATATCATATATATGCATATAAAATCAGATCTTAAACAAAATTTCAGATCTAAACATGATATCATATATCTCATATACTAATCATAGATCAGATTAAAATTAAATTTATGATCTAAATATATAATCATATATCATACATATGAATCAAAATTTATATCATAAAAAAATTCAGATTTCATACATGTATCTATTTCACATGAACTAAAACTCTTTCTAGATCAATTTTCAGATCTATGCATGCATCAATAAATCAACTATATATTCTAAAATTAAATCAAAAATTAAATTTAAAATTTAAAGATCTATCCATACATCTCATATATCAAGAAAAGATTAATTTTAAATTTTTTTCAAAAATATGTATATTAAAATTCAGCATATGAAAATCCGTGGCTCTGATACCACTATTGGAATTCGGGGTTTGGTGCATGCATATGTATTTCAAAATTTTTATTTTCTAAATACCATAGTGAAAAATAAGATTAAAATATTTTTAATCTAAATTTTATATGTATAAAAATATAAAACCATATGGATCTATTTCATATGCTAAAATTGATATATGCTGAAATTCAGATTGTGATCAAATTACATGCCTGTTTCGCAATCCTTTTCTTCAAAACTGGATCTGGAGGAGAAGAGGCTCTCTCTTAGCTACACAAGTATTTGACCTCTATGAGTATCCACTCAGGATCAATCTAGAATAGTTTTTTTTAATCTGAATTTTGGTTCTCTAAAATTCAACCACTGAATCTGAACAAAGCCTGGATCGCGATCAACACTTAATCTTTCTCCTTGATCTTCTTCTTCTCCTCTTCTCTAGAGTTTCTCCTTACTATGTCCTGCTATCAAATGCTAGAAATCAGTAAAGAAGAGGCACCCAAACTTCTTTGAGCATGGAACTCCTTGGGACGGGCATCCCAAGGAAGGGGTGTATAGAACACCCAAGAGAAGAGAAAGGGAGAGGAAGAGAGGGTGTGGGGAGAGTCTTTAGGTATGAGAGACTGCTGGTTTTGATGCTATAGAGACCTTAGGGGAGGTCCCTTTAAATAGGCATAAAGATTAAATCCTATTCAATCTCATAATACAAATCCTACTTACATTAGGATTCCTATTAACTTAAGTTATCCAACTTACATTAGGAAGCCCATTAGGCGCCAACTATTGGAGCCCTTGCATCCATAATTAGACACCCTCTTTTGCATCCAAAAGACACCTCATATGAAAATCAAAGGTCTTATAATTAATGGATACGTCCAAATTGATTAAATCAAAGTGGCGCCCCATAACAACTATTAAGGAGATTCATAAGGAACTTACACCCTTAATTTATGTGATCCATAACCTTAAGCACCCAGTAATTGAAGTCTCATAAATCTTATTTGTATAGGTTATTAGCAGATAATTAAGTTAGAATTAACTTATCAAATAAATAATTCCAACGAAAAGAGGAATTGGGTCCAACCATGTGCTAGCAAGATTATCATGAACCCAATGGATTTCTCTAAACCCAATTGACACTTCATAAGCTCAATTACTTATTCCAGGCCTAATCCCTTTGTTGTGTGACCTCATAAATTTAATTATATCTGATAGTGAGATATACAATGATCTCTATCATCGTATCATTGAAACTCTTTTCAATAGATCAGAATAATTTTACTCTAACTCAACAAGGATTGTCGATCCAGAACAATCCTAGTGAGCTCTCACAATCCACTAGTGACATCTAGCAGTATGTAGTGACAACCCAATAGAACTGAAATGAATCTCTAGGTATAGTTAATATGTGATTCAGTCTCTCTATCATGAGTCCCGACTAGATGGCAGGTCATGGATAAATCATCAAACCTCAACATCGATCATATGATAGATTCAATCAGCTTAAGTCTATATGTGATTCTATGAAAATTCTTTTTCATCAATCACACTACTATGGCCATAGACTTAAGGACTCAGCCTTTTAAATTCTATAGGACTACTCCTTTCTGCTAGAGTCGATAGATCCCATCTTGATGCACACCCCACTCTTACAGTGGACAAACTATCGTCAACATCCACTACAAGAGCTCTTGAGACCTATATTGATGTGTCAGTCAAACTACAGCAGCCTTACTGTGAGCAGTATTGTCATCTCAGGTCAAAGAACCAATCATACAACTACAGTATCGAGAAAGTCACTAACGAGTGAGCAGACATCCATGTGACTTTTCGTGTTGGTCACGCTCAATGCTAGTTATTCTTTAACAACCACCTGCACTCTCGTTCTAGTATCTCTATACTGTAGACTCGAGATCCATCTGTTCGAAAGAAGTAATCCGTGCACTAGTCTATCCGGATCAATCACCATCTCCATGATGATTTTATGACCAGAAGCAATTTAGGAATCAACCATCAATGACATGTGCCTCAAATTTTTAACTTTTTGAAAATATGTGTCATCATCTTGTTAATCCCCTATATGATTCATGGACACATAGACATGAATGGTAATATAACTGCCCAATAAGTACAAAATCATGTCCTAGAAATATGAAATATGTCAGTCAAGATTGGCTTCTAGGGCATACATCCAACAATCTCTCACTTGTACTAAAACCAATCTGCCATGTACCAAGCCTTATCTTCACAAGACAGGCTATAGTCTTAGGCTAGCCAAGTGACTTACTAGTGGGTCGTCCATATCATATATAGACTTTGCTCTCTGCATCTCTATATATTTCTACTCGAGGTAGTCGCATGTTTTGCTGTTCTATGTGCTTAGATATCCGGTGAGACCTAGACTCCTTAGCAAAGACTATGGTTCCATTATCTTTATAGTATAGTGTCACGGATCTGATGGTATGATAACTAATTCTGTAACTAACATTACAATCAGAATACATCCTACACATCTATAGTATACTCAGATTTCATTGATCGATTATTTAAAATCCTTCCAAGATATCGACATAGAAACATATCCATGATGTAGATATTCTACCATCAATATCAGACATAAAATCTGAATTGGTATATCCTTCCACTCCTAGCTTTGATCCTTCTCTAAATATGTCCTCAGTTCTTCTAAGAGCTTAAGAATATTTTCATAGCAATTCAACACTCACAGCCTAGATACAGCTGATATCTACTTGTGACAATCACGGTATAATCAGTTCAAGTACTTTATGGCATACGACTATGCCCGAGAGGGTAGTAGACTCCTCTGCAAGATTTCTATGCTGGATGCTTTCAGCATCCAATCTCTGTATTTTATTTATGAAAACACAAGCATCCAATTGTATCTATCTCTATAGATCTTTAGGATGCTCACTTTATGTCTTTCATGACAAAATCTATATTCAACCATATTTTAACCGATGTCAGTATTGGACACTCCCATTGACCTTTTTGAAACTCATGATTCCTCATATCTGATCAAATAATTTGATCATATCATTGAAATGAATGTTCCAACTCCAAGGGTATTGTGGTCTTTGTGATCACCTATCACAAGAAGTAAAATCTATAGGCTATTCCATATAAAAATCTTCAAAAGATCTCTACTCAGAAAAGCTATTTCACATCCTTTCTTAGAATCGATGTCTCACATTACCTCATTGTAGGTTCTAGGATCATCTCTATGTTTCCTATCTCCTATGAGAAATAATTTTCTCTACATCCTCTGTTAAGCATACTCAAGTACCTTTCGAGTGGATTGAAGATCCTACTATGTGTATGAGATGGAGGAGGAATATACATCTACTAGCTCATGATTAATATGTTCTTAAGGTCCCAAGGCTCTCTGCTCTTCAGAGACACTCTCTTAGAGCTTAAATTTTCTCCCACTACTTCATCTTAGTTAAACAATTTTTTAAGAAGATAGTATTGAGTCACAATCATATTATAATCCCATCAGAAAGTAATATCCCAAACTCTTTTAGGAAGAGCTTTATAGACCTATCCTCCAACATATCCATCTTGATGTGCCCAGGCCTAAATAACTATCTTGTGTAGGTAAGAACAAAGGTTGGAGCATAAGAAGAAAAACAAAATCTTTGAAATCTGATTGATAAAAAAATCACCACAATCAGATCACAAAGGGGTAGAATGCCACACTCAAGAAAAGAAGAATGTGAGTGATAAGTTCTAGAGTTTATAACTCGCCACTAACACACAGAGGTTAGATAAGAGAATTCAGCAACACTCATTTTCATTTATTGAAATCTGAATTGAATATATAGGTCGTCTCTCTTTATATAGATAAGAGGAGAACATAAGATAAATTCAGTAAATGAAAGAAAATAACATAATTTGACTATCATAAAAATGATGGTGGCTATATTTTGCTACAAAATAAATGATAGTGGCCGTATCTTGCTACTATAGAAATGATGGTGGCTGGAGATCATGGTGAATTAGGAAGAATAAAATAACTTTGGCTGCATCTTGCTACTATGAAAATGATGGTGGCTGAAGATCATGGTGAATTAGGAAGAATAAAATAATCTTGGTTGCATCTTGCTACTATGGAAATGATGGTGGCTGGAGATCATGGTGAATTAAAAAGAATAAAACAAGCTTCTAAACTCGGCCCTTTTCCAAGCAATAATTTCTTTCAAATCCTGCCAAATCTGATTCGCACCACATCATGCTTCTACGCACGTGAGCAAAGTCATCAATTTGGCTCTTGGATCCGTATATGGCATGTGATCATTTCTTTCTTCATGATGGTGCACATCATTTTTCCCTTGTTGAGTAGGATTTGCCCTCAAATCTAAGTCCTCTCCATCATCCAAACTATCCTCCAAGTAAGGAGAAAGATCTCGAACATTGAATGTAGCAAACACATTGTAGTCACCAAGCAATTCAATCTTGTAAGCATTGTCATTCACTTTCTCAACAACTCGGAATAGACCATGAGCTTAGATTTTCTTTGGCTTGGAGATCATTCCTTGCGAAGATGTATCCAAACAAGATCACCTAGAGCAAAGCGAACTTATTTTCTTCCTTTGTTGGCTGCCTTCTCATAAGCCGCAATCTTCCTCTCAATCTGCTCCTTGATGCTCTTATGCATGGACTTAACCAACCCAGCTATCTTCTTCCCATCCATACAAACCCTTTTGCTGATTAAAAGTGGTGCCAAATCAAGTGGGGTGATAGGATTAAACCCATAAACTACTTCAAAAGGAGAATGCTTAGTAGTGCTATGAATACTACGATTGTAAGCAAACTCAACATAAGCCAAACACTCATCCCAATTCTTCATATTCTTGTAAACAATAGTGCAAAGCAAAGAAGAGAGGGTATGATTTATCACTTCGGTCTGACCATCGATTTGCAAATGGCAAGTCGTGCTGAAGAGCAATCTAGTACCAAGCTTCTTCCACAAGGTCTTCCAAAAATAACTCAAGAACTTGACATCTCGATCAGACACAATGCTCTTTGGTACACCATGCAGACGTACTATCTCTTTGAAAAATAATTCTGCAACATGTGAAGCATCATCGGTTCTATGGTATGGCACGAAATGAGATATTTTTGAGAATCGATCCACAACCATCAGAATCAAATCCTTCCCCCTTTGTGTTCTTGGCAGTCCAAGCATAAAATCTATACTCAAATCTACCCATGGTTGATCTAGTACAGGTAGTGGCATATACAATCCTTATGAAGTCTCTTTGCTCTTCACTTTCTTACAGGTGATGCACCTCTCAATGACGTGATGTGGGAAAATTCAGTGCAGGGGTAAAATGATAATTTTAAAATTTTTTCAAAATTATGATTTTACAGTAGAAAAATATTAATTAATCTAATTAATTAACATGAATTTATCCTACACTAAGATCTAAATATGATATATAGCATGCATTCATTTAAATTTGAAATTCAAATTCGAACAGTAAACACTTTACTGTAATGTGTTCAGAACACAATACCTTGTGCGGATAGTAGATCGCCGTAATTTGATCACCGTCGGGAGAGTCTGATCATCATGATGCAGCCACACAGTGTGTCTAATCTCTATGAATCATCCACACGAAGCTCCTGATCTGATCGACTCCTCACGAGTGCTAGCTCGTTGTAGAGCCCTTTTGACGGTGGATGCTGATTGAACTCCTTCGATCGATGTCTGTCGATTCTTCAAATATTTTGGATCATCAACAGATGTGCTTGAGAGGATGTTGAAGATCTCCCTGAGATTTTATGGGCTCACGACACTCATAGCTCACTTTCTCACTTCCCGAACCCCAGGTTAAAACTCTAGGGAATTCATCGAAAACCTTGCACCCACTTTTCTTTCTTTTCTTTCTTTTTCTCTTGAAAGGATATGGACTTCCTTCTCATACACAAGACTTCCTCATGCCCTAAATTTTTTCTCCAAAAATCTTCTTCCTACACGCCCCACTCTTCTTCTTCTTTTATAACAACGTCAAACGTCTTATCCAAAAGAAAGGATAAAGATGAGTAATTACACATTTGAATTCAAATCAAATTTGAATTCAAATGGACACCAACTCAACCCTTATCCACTAAAGGTGTGAGGCATAGCTTAAATTGTGCATGGAGTGATTTCATGAGAAATATTTTTCTCATGTAATAAATGGGGTGTTAAAAAGGGATAAGGCGCAAAGATTGATTGCCCATTCAAATTCAAACTTTATTTTAAATTTGAATGACCAACCAATCATCCTTATCCATTCAATTGGCACATTAAAGTGGGGCATGGAGAGGGCTTGGCATGAGAAAAAAATTCATGAGAAGTTCCTTCTCATGAATTCAAATGGGTGCAATGGAAGTGAGGTGGCGCATGGAGATTGGGTCAAGGTGGTTTCATTATTTAAACCAACCTAATTGAACCAAATAAGTTAGGTCCAATTAGACTAATTTAAACCCAATTAAATTAGGCTTAATTAGACTCAATAAAATCCTAATCAAATCAAGAATTGACTAAGCCCAACCCTTGATCAAATCAGGGATCAAACCATCTCGATGATTAGGTCAACACTTAACCTAATCGGGTCAAACCCAACTGAATCCAATTCAATTGGACTTGATCCAAAAATAATTACTTAATCAAATAGAGTTAATTAGTGATCAAATCACTAATAAAACCTCTCATAAATATTTTGTGTAAATTCGATGGACAATCGGGCATCAGAATTCATCGATATGTAATCCTGATCGAAAAGTCCCAACCAGTGGGACTCTTGACCCCGGTACCCATAATGTGTGGAACTCGTGATCAGAGAATCCTGATTCTCGATCACTGAGTTCCAAATATGTAGGATTCTACACTAGCCATCAGATCAGATAGAAATCTCTAATGTGTGTGACCCCACAGGTTCGAACCTAAGCCGGTAGCACAGGAATCAATTCCTATACTAATTGAAGTGACCATCTAGCAATGATACCCAACGTCTGGATAGGTCGAAGAGTTGCAATCGCAACACTCAGAACCTACATGAATATGGTTACTGTATAATTCATCCTTTTGACCCCTGTGTTTAGGATGACTCAGGATTAAACTGTCAACCCTGATCAGATCATCCGAATCGTGCTCAACTTAAATAGTCCTGTGACTCCTCACAAGGACTACCCTGACCAAGGTTTTGCTAAATTGAAATATGACTGTACACAGCTCCTAAACTAGAGTGGTCAATCCCATCTTGACACACGCACCGACAAGTCAAGTACTTGACTACACCCAACAGCCTTCCGTCACTGAATTAAAAATTCAGGTAGTCCAGTGCCTAAGTGCAGTGAGTTGCTTGCAAATCACCATGGTGGTCTCAGATCGAAGGGATATTTATATCCATATTCCATCAGAGCAAATCTTGACAGTAGAAATAGCTCTGGATTTGGTCACGTTCAGTGCAGATGTACCCTTACATCTCATCTGTATGCCATACCTGTGTCTCCACACTCATTGGTTAAGAAGACAACCAACCTATATGGCATACAATGACCTATGCTTGATAAACGTTATCGTCCTTAGTAACAACGTATCATTTGGTCGTGAACAGATTTAAGGACTAAACGATAAATCCTTTTTTGTCGAGTCTAAATAGTCCTAAGGACTTCACCACAACATAGGAGTTCATTAGAAGATGAAACATTTTATGATGAAAAATACTAAAATAATTTTTTATTAATTAATAATTTATGTACAAATATAAAAAATAAGCACAATCGTCAACAGGCTGATGATTGGCTTTGGGACATTATTCCCAACAATCTCTCACTTGGCCTAAAGCCAATCGGTGCAGTATCTAATACCCATCTTCGACTTGTAGTTGTTGAACTCCTTCACCGCAATGGCTTTAGTGAATGGGTCAGTCAGGTTCTCCTTCCCGTCGATCTTCTGAAGATCGACGTCACCTCGATCCACAATTTTTCGGATGAGATGGTAGCGGCGTAGATTATGCTTCGTCCGCTGGTGTGCCTTTGATTCCTTCGCCTCAGCAATAGCTCCAGAGCTGTCACAGTAGAACAGAACTGGACCAAAAAGAGAGGGTGCTACTTCGAGCTCGGTGATGAATTTTTTCAGCCACACCGCTTCTTTGGCAGCATCTGATGCAGCGACATACTCTGCCTCGTAAACTGAATCAGCCACTGTGTGCTGCTTGAAACTTTTCCAGCAAATAGCCCCACCATTAAGGGTAAAAATAAATTCCGACACACTTTTGCTGTCATCGTGATCAGACTGGAAACTAGAGTCTGTAAACCCTATAAGTCTCAAGTCTGATTCACCATAAACAAGCCACTGGTCTTTAGTATTTCTTAAATACTTCAGGATGGTTTTAATAACCTTCCAGTGATTCTCTCCTGGATCAGATTGGTATCTACTCACTACCCCTAGTGAGTATGCCACATCTGGTCGTGTACATGTCATGACGTACATGATAGATCCCACTATCGAAGCATATGGAATCCTACCAATACGCTTTCTCTCTTGAGGTGTTGTCGGACAATCCCGCTTCGAGAGAGAAATTCCATGGCCTATCAGAAGATAGCCTTTCTTGGAATTCTCCATGCTGAACCTCTTCAGCATAGTATCAATGTACGTGGACTGAGATAAACCAAGCAACCTTTTAGATCTATCCCTATAGATCCTCATCCCTAGGATGTAGGAAGCTTCTCCCAGATCCTTCATGGAGAACTGTGACGATAGCCAAATCTTTATTCCCTGTAATGTAAGGACATCATTCCTGATTAAGAGAATATCATCCACATACAATACAAGAAATACTACTACTGGACCATTAGCCCACTTATAAATGTAGGACTCTTCTCCGTTCTTAATGAAGCCATACGTCTTGATCATCTTATCAAAACGTATGTTCCAACTCCGTGATGCCTGCTTAAGTCCATAAATGGACCTCTGTAGCCTGCATACCTTAGACTCATCTGTGGATGTGAATCCTTCAGGTTGTATCATATACACCTCTTCATCCAGCTCTCCGTTTAGGAAAGCTGTCTTCACATCCATCTGCCAGATTTCATAGTCCAGATGGGCAGCTATCACAAGCATAATCCGAATAGATTTGAGCATTGCCATAGGAGAAAATATCTCGTCATAGTCTATACCATAACGTTGACGATATCCCTTGGCAACCAGACGGGCTTTATAGGTTTCCACCTTTCCATCTGCGCCTCTCTTCCTCTTGAAGACCTACTTACACCCTATGGATTTTACTCCTTCGGGTGGGTCAACCAATGTCCACACATCGTTGATCTTCATGGACTTCATTTTGGATTTCATGGCCTCTAGCCATTTTTCAGAGTCGGATCTTTGCATTACATCCATGTAGGTGATCGGATCCTCATCATTTTCATCAAGTTCGATAGGATCATCATCCCGGACCAAGAAACCATAGTGTCTGTCTGGTTAACGTGGTACTCTACCAAATCGCCTTAAGGGTGTTTGAACAATGGGCTCCAGATCTGATCTAACCAAATCCGATTCAGGTTCAGCAACTTGTGTCAATTTTTTCATCTGTCAAACTTCGTCAAGTTCGACCTTAGAGGCAACAGTCCCTTCACCAAAGAACTCTTTTTCCAAAAAGATTGCCTTAAGGCTGATAAATACTTTTTGCTCATCAGCTAGGTAGATGTAATACCCTTTGGTTTCTTTTGGGTACCCTATAAAATTACACTTGTCAGACCTAGGTCCAAGCTTGTCTGTAATTAAACGTTTAACATAAGTCGGACACCCCCAAACCTTAAGGTGCGAGAGTACTGGCTTATGTCCTATCCATATCTCATATGGCGTTTTGGTTACAGATTTACTCGAAACTCTATTTAGAAGGTAACAAGCCGATTCGAGCGCATATCCCCAGAGGGAGATCGGCAGACCAGCAAACCCCATCATGGATCGAACCATGTCCAACAAGGTCCGATTCCTCCTTTCAAATACACCATTATGTTATGGTGTTCCAAGAGGAGTCCACTGAGAGAGAATCCCATTCTCCCTAAGATATGTCAGAAAATCACTGAAAAGGTATTCACCTCCTCGATCAGATCGAAGAGTTTTAATACACTTTTTAATTTATTTTTCTACCTCATTTCGAATAGTTTGAACATTTCAAATGACTCCAATTTATGCTTCATTAAATAGACATACCTATACCTCGATAGGTCATCCGTGAAGGCTATAAAGTAGAAATATCCACCTCTTGCACTTGAGCTCATGGGTCCACATACATCAGAATGTACCAGACCCAAGAGTTCACTGGCTCGCTCACCTTTTCCAGTAAAAGATGATTTGGTCATTTTACCAAGAAGACAGGACTCACAGGTTGGAAGTGATTCACAATCACCTACTTCAAGAATTCCTTCTTGAGCCAATCTGTTTATCCTGTTCTTATTGATATGACCTAGCCTACAGTGCCAAAGGTAGACTTCTGACACATTATCTATTCTAGGGTATTTACCGGAGGTTTGAACCACATTAACAGGTTGTGATAGAAAGTAAATTTCATTATTAAGTTGTCCAACAAACATTGTAACACCATTCAAAATGATATTGCAAACGTTTCTTTTTATTAAAAATTGATAACCGTTCATGGCCAAAAGGCCTACAGAAATAATATTTAATAAAAAGCTTGGACAATAGTGACATTCACTCAGAATTATGTTTCTAGAATTGATTACAAGGTTCATGATTCCTAATGCAAGAACTGAAACTTTGCTTCCATGTCCAACGTTCAGGAATCTCTCACCTTCATCAAATCTCCTACTGACTTGCAGACCCTGCATCGAATTGCAAATATGATTAGGGCTTTCGGTATCCAATACCCAGGCAGTAGTATCACAAATGGAAAAGTTGCAAGGTGTTATCATATAAGTACCTTGCTTCTTCTTCGGCCTGTTCGGGTCCAAGGAGGCAATGTATAGAGGACAGTTCCTCTTCCAGTGCCCCTGCTTCTTGCAAAAGAAGCACTCCACCTGGCTCTGGTCGGGCTTGCACTTCTTGGCCTAACCCTGTGTAGACATCCCAGCATGCAGCTGCACCTTCTTATTCTTCTTCTTCTTGTTCTTCTTCTTCCCTTTCTTAAAGGGTCGACGACCAGAAGAAGACCCTCCCACAACATTCACCGACTCCTTATGGAGCTGGTGATCCTTCTCAAAGTTCTGCAGCAACCCCAACAAGCCGTGGTAGTTCACTGCAGGCTTTGTCATCCAAAAATGAGTAAGGAAGGAGGAGAAGGACTTGGGCAATGAATTAAGGATCGCATCCTTACCGAGCTGCTCGTGTAAGGGAAAGCCCAGTTTACTTAGACGCTCAATCATTTCGATCATGTACAGTACATGATCAGTGACTGAGGCTCCATCCCTCATCCGAGTATTGAAAATGGCATAACTAGTTTTATGCCTTTCAACATCGTCAGGCGTGCCAAAGGAGTCGTTCAACATTTGAAGCATCTCCTGTGGCTGGGCATTCTCGAACCTGCGGCTGAACTCATCATTCATTGCCACCAGCATAATGCACTGAACGGTGGTGCGGTCGTTGAGCCACTTCTATTAAGTATCTCGGACCGTCCCTCTAACGTTCGGGGCTAGTTCCTCAGGTGCCGGATCCGTTACTACATAAAGGATCCGCTCATGCTCAAGAATGATTTTTAATTTTCGATATCAGCTATCAAAATTAGGTCCCATGAGCTTGTCATTATCTAATAATGACCGGAGCGACATGGTAGTGGCCATAGCTGCATAAAAGAAAATCAGACCTCTATTAGTACATAAATTATAAATACTAAAGACTTGGACTTTAGTCTAAAATTTCTCTCAGTATTTTTACGAACTGATAGCCTCAACCTCCAATTTGAGGAATTACTTTAATTTCTTAGTAGGTACTAGAATCCACACAGACTACACATGAGCCCAACTTTGGTTGGTCAACCCATGTGCATCTATGGGTAGGTTCATAACCAGTTGTTTATCCAAACAACTTCTAGTAATTGATTTTGCCCCAGAACCTAATCAGTAGGCTTTGGCCTCCACTGAAAAGATCTGGTTAGGTTCAACCATTAACATGATTTGATTTGATGAATCGGATCAATAAATGATCAGGCTCGATTTTGGCCGGCCAACCTGACCACCATCAGAAAGACTCAAACCAAATTATCATATTATGAATGATAATTTCATTAGTCAATAAGCCCCAGGCCTTTGGGCCTCCAATGATTATTAAACTAATGGACTCATTATCACTCACTTAATGGGAGGCTATCACTTAGTTATCAATATAACTTAATCATTTTTAGGGACCTAATAATTTTTGAGGATTTTATTAAAGGATAGATGAGAAGAAAATATCCAGCCAATTTCAATCCTCCCACTGACTTCACCAAGTCAGATTAAAAAAAGATTTAATTAAAGCTGGCATTAGGAGCACCTAAATCAGTCAAACTGATTTACCTAATGACATGGGTAAGCCCTAATCACTAAGTGATCTAATCAAAATCTAATTCACCAGGTTGGCCAGGTAAGTGAGATCAGTGGTGGGGATAAGCCATTAACTCGTCAGAGATCGAATCACTACGAGTAGCTCCCGCTTAAAAATCACTGGTCAAACTGCCAAACTTACCTTAGACACCAACCGGTTCATTAGTTTTAATTTGATCAACATAGTAAATAGGGTTCCACCATGTAGCCATGAATTAAGTCCATCTTGGTCTAGTTAAAGACATGGACCCATTCAACTACAACTATTGAAGTTGAGTCTAGAGTATCCTTGACCTAATCTAATTCAACTTTTGATTAGATTTGACCAATTACTCTAATTTAGTCTATTTCTTTAAGCTAACCTTAGGTCTAACCCAATTATGGACCTAATCCATCTAACCCATTGACCCACAAGTTTATGCAATTGTCTTAGGTCTTAATTCATAATTCTAGACCTACTAGACAACACTTAATTCTTTTAATTAAGTATTTGGGCTGATGGGTCAAGGTTTGGCATTTCGAAAGTAATTTTCAAATTTGAAAGGTTTTATTTTCTGTTCACCAAATATGTTGACTCATTCCACAAATAGATCAGCACATTTCATAAATAGCAATCCTATTGCTAATTACATAACAGAAAATAACTCAATCAAAATAAATCATGAATATTTCTTTAGATCTAATCTAACACATTCATGATAAATTTCACAATTGAACCTTTACAATTAATTCCTTTCGCTGCTTCATCTGTATGGGATATAATTACAGCGGTATCCCTACCACCATAGGAGACCCCATCGAATGGGAGGAGAGGGCCTTTAAACCCTACTTTTCTCCTATGACCAGACGGTCATGGCAACCAACCCAATTCGATTACTTGCTACTTGGATCAAGTATATCTAAATATACTAATTTTAAAATTTAAATTTTAAATTTCAAATTTTGAATTTTGAATTTTGAATTTCAAATTTCAAACAAATTTCAAATTTCAAATTTCAAAATTTTAAATTTCAAATTTTGAATTTTAAATTTTGAATTTTAAATTTGAAATTTCAACCAAATTTTAAATTTCAAATTTCAAATTTTAAATTTCAAATTTTTAAATTTTAAATTTTGAATTTCAAATTTCAAAATTCAAATTTTAAATTTTGAATTTCAAATTTTTGAATTTTGAATTTCGAACAACATTCAAAATCCAAATTTCAAATTTTAAATTTTAATTTTCAAACTTAAAATTTTAGATTACAACTTAATCTATGCATGCAAATATATATATCATATTTAAGAAACCACTCTGATACCATTTGTCAGAAAATTCAGTGCAGGGGTAAAATGGTAATTTTAAAACTTTTTCAAAATTATAATTTTACAGTGGAAAAATATTAATTAATCTAATTAATTAATATAAATTTACCCTACACTAGGATCTAAATATGATATATAGCATGCATTCATTTAAATTTAAAATTCAAATTCGAACAGTAAACACTTTACTGTAATGTGTTCAGAACACAATACTTTTGTGCGGGTAGTAGATCGTCGTAATCTGATCACCGTCGGGAGAGTCTGATCAATGTGATGCAGCCACATAGTGTGTCTGGCCTCTGTGG
Organism: Elaeis guineensis; assembly: GCF_000442705.2. NCBI lineage: Eukaryota > Viridiplantae > Streptophyta > Magnoliopsida > Arecales > Arecaceae > Elaeis > Elaeis guineensis. Next base: position 919,478 of record NC_026007.2, on the reverse strand, counting down.
ATCATCCACATGAAGCTTTCGATCTGATCGACTCCTCATGAGTGCTAGCTCGTTGTAGAGCCTTTTTAACGGTGGATGCTGATCGAACTCCTTCGATCGATGTCTATCGATTCTTTGAATGCTCTAGATCATCAACAGACATGCTTGAGAGGATGTTGAAGATCTCTCTGAGATTTTGTGGGCTCACGACACTCGTAGCTCACTTTCTCACTTCCCGAACCCCAGGTTAAAACTTTAGGGAATTCACCAGAAACCTTGCACCCACTTTTCTTTCTTTTCTTTCTTTTTCTCTTGGAAGGATATGGACTTCCTTCTCACACACAAGACTTCCTCACACCCCAAAATTTTTCTCCAAAAATCTTCTTCCTACACGCCCCACTCTTCTCCTCCTTTTATAACAACGTCAAACGTCTTATCCAAAAGAAAGGATAAAGATGAGTAATTACACATTTGAATTCAAATGGACACCAACTCATCCCTTATCTACTAAAGGCATGAGGCATGGCTTAAATTATGCATGGAGTGATTTCATGAGAAATATTTTTCTCATGTAATAAATGGGGCGTTAAAAAAGGGATAAGGCACAAAGATTTATTGCCCATTCAAATTCAAACTTTATTTTGAATTTGAATGGCCAACCAATCATCCTTATCCATTCAATTGGCACATTAAAGTGGGGCATGGAGAGGGCTTGGCGTGAGAAAAAAATTCATGAGAAGTTCCTTCTCATGAATTCAAATGGGTGCAATGGAAGTGAGGTGGTGCATGGAGATTGGGTCAAGGTGGTTTCATTATTTAAACCAACCTAATTGAACCAAATAAGTTAGGTCCAATTAGACTAATTTAAACCCAACTTAATTAGATTTAATTAGGCTCAATAAAATTCTAATCAAATCAGAAATTGACTAAGCCCAACCCTTGATCAAATCAGGGATCAAACCATCTCGACGATTAGATCAACTCTTAATCTAATCGGGTCAAACCCAACTGAATCCAATTCAATTGGACTTGATCCAAAAATAATTACTCAATCAAATTGAGTTAATTAGTGATCAAATCACTAATAAAACCTCTCATAAATACTTTGTGAAAATCCGATGGGCAATCGGGCATCAGAATTCATCGATATGTAACCCTGATCGAAAAGTCCCAACCAGTGGGACTCTTGACCCCGGTACCCATAATGTGTGGAACTCATGATCAGAGAATCCTGATTCTCGATCACTGAGTCCCAAGCATGTAGGATTCTACACCAGCCATCAGATCAGATAGAAATCTCTAATGTGTGTGACCCCGCAGGTTCGAACCTAAGCCGGTAGCACAGGAACTAATTCATGTACTAATCGAAGTGACTATCTAGCAATGGTACCCGACGTCCGGATAGGTCGAAGAGTCGCAATCGCAACACTCAAAACCTACATGAATATGGTTACTGTATAATTCATCCTTTTGACCCCTGTGTTTAGGATGACTCAGGGTTAAACTGTCAACCCTGATCAGATCATCCGAATCGTGCTCAACTCAAATAGTCCTGTGACTCCTCACAAGGACTACCCTAGCCAAGGTTTTGCTAAATTAAAACATGACTGTACACAGCTCCTAAACTGGAGTGGTCAATCCCATCTTGACACACGCACCGACAAGTCAAGTCAACTCGGTAGAGAATATTGATTAATTTTTTAAAATTAAGAATAATTCTTAAGTTTGTAAGCTAGTTTATGTACTCGATTTTGGTTAGTCAGTTGATATCTAAGATTCAAGCTAGAGAGTTGGAAGCTGACATAATGAACAGCAGAGAGCAAAGATTCTAATTGAGTGTTTGTATTTATTTTATAATTTTGCTTTAGAAATTTTATATACAAAAAGAGACTCTCACTATTTTATCAGAACTCCCACACTCTTCGAATGGAGAAATAAAAATACTAACGTGATAATTGATTTTTAGTGGATGCTGCAGTCCTACCAATGCCGTACACCTCACTTAACAGTTATTGGTAACACAAATAAACACCGATACGTATACAACTCTTTGTCCAGATACTTCTCTAAGTATATTGCAACCACTTGGTCTCTAAGTCATGTGGGCTCACCTAACAGTTATTGCTCGCACTTCTTAGTTAAGTCAGACCCACCGTTCACAAGCAGATGTAAAATCATCATTGGATCCCTCACTTAACAGTTATTGGGCCCAACCCCATCTTTACCTCACAGTAACTCTTTACTAATAGAGTGGTTGCGTGTTCTCGATGCAACTGAATCACTGTGACCAGTTGAGAACAATCAATGTCGGTAGCACGCCCATACATCTACAACAGTGGAAGACCTTGGACTTAATATTTTGTGGAAAGTTTTGGATTTAGGTCTCATCTAATCAATCATCACATGACTAATGTAATTGGCATGGGCTAAATCAAACCATCAAGCAACCATATTTGTGACTCAATCTTTCAAATTGGCCAGGTAAATGGAGATTAGTGGGGGTCTCTGCATTGCTTTTCTTAGACATCAATAAATTGATCAGATAAGCGAATAGAACCAATTAAATAATCACCTTTCAATTACTTACTTGAGACACCAATTGGATAATTGATCAAAATTGGTTAGCTCAAGTGAATCAGCTCAAATCAACAAGCCAAATTAGGTCCTTAAGTTAATCGATTCTACATATGGGACTCAATCGATTTGATCAACAATAATTGTATGATCATTAACTTAATTGATCTAACTCAATTTAATACTTGACTCGATTTAATCAATTACCTAATCGAATTAGACCCATATGTCCCAAATCAAAAACCTTAGATGTAATCCTATTACATGACCTAATTTTTGATTTTTTCATGACCAAAATTCTCATATACAAATATAAATTTTTGATTCTAAAATTATATTTTAGATCTAAATATTTTGCATGAAAGTAAGTATTAAAATATGAAAATAATTTTCAAGTTCTAACAAACAAACATATATCACATATATGCATATAAAATCAGATCTTAAACAAAATTTCAGATCTAAACATGATATCATATATCTCATATACTAATCATAGATCAGATTAAAGCCAAATTTATGATCTAAATATGCAATCATATATCATACATATGAATCAAAATTTAGATTATAAAAAAATTCAGATTTCATACATGTATCTATTTCACATGAACTAGAACTCTTTCTAGATCAATTTTCAGATCTATGCATGCATCAACATATCAACTATATATTCTAGAATTAAATATAAAATTAAATTTTAGATTTGAAGATCCATCCATACATCTCATGTATCAAGAAAAGATTGATTTTGAAACTTTTTTAAAAATATGTATATTAAAATTCAGCATATGAAAATTCATGGCTCTGATACCACTATTGAAATTCGAAGTTTGATGCATGCATATATGTTTCAAAACTTTTATTTTCTAAACATCATAGTGAAGAATAAGATTAAAATATTTTTAATCTAAATTTTGCATGTATAGAAATATAAAATCATATGAATCTATTTCATATGCTGAAATTAATATATACTAAAATTCAGATTGTGATCAAATCACATACCTGTTTTGCAATCTTTTTTTTTTAAATTAGATCTGAAAGAGAAAAAGCTCTCTCTTAGCCGTACAAGTATCTGACCTCTATGAGTATCCACTCAGGATCAGTCTGGAACAGTCCTCTTTAATCTGAATTTTGATTCTCCAAAATTCAGCCTGCTGAATCTAAACAAAGCCTGGATCGCGATCAACACTTGATCTTTCTCCTTGATCTTCTTCTTCTCCTCTTCTCTAGAGTTTCTCCTTGCTATGTGCTGCTACCGGATACTAGAAACCAATAAGGAAAAGGCACCCAAACTCCTTTGGGCATGAAACTCCTTGGGACGCATGTCCTAAGGAAGGGGTGTATAGAACACCCAAGAGGAGAGAAAGGGAGAAGAAGAGAGGGTGTGAGGAGAGCCTTTGGGTGTGAGGGGCTACTGATTTTGATGCTGTAGGGACCTTAGAAGAGGTCCCATTAAATAGGCATAAGGATTGAATCCTATTCAATCTCATAATACAAGTCCTACTTACATTAGGATTCCTATTAATTTAAGTTATCCAACTTACATTAGGAAGCCCATTAGGCACCAACTATTGGAGCCTTTGCACCTATAATTAGACACCCTCTTTTGCACCCAAGAGACATCCCATATAAAAATCAAAGGCCCTATAATTAATAGAGATGTCCAAATTGATCAAATCAAATTAGTGCCCCATAATAACTATTAAGAAGATTTATAAGGGACTTACACCCTTAATTTATGTGATCCATAACCTTAGACACCCAATAATTGAAGTCTCATGAATCTTATTCATGTAGGTTATTAGCAGGTAATTAAGTTAGAATTAACTTATCAAATAAGTAATTCTAACGAAAAGAGAAATTGGGTCCGACCATGTACTAGCAAGGTTACCATGAATCAAATGGATTTCTCTAAACCCAATTGATACTTCATAAGCTCAATTACTTATTCCAAGCCTAATCCCTTTATTATGTGACCTCATAGGTTCAATTCTATCTGCTAGTGAGACATACAATGATCTCTATCATCGTATCATTGAAACTTTTTTCAATGGATCAGAATAATTTTACTCTAACTCAACAAGGATTGTCGATCCAGAACAATCCTAGTGAGCTCTCACAATCCATTAATGACACCTAGCAGTATGTAGTGGCAATCCAGTAGAACTAAAATGAATCTCTAGGTGTAGTTAACGTGTGATTCAGTCCCTCTATCATGAGTTCCGACTAGATGATAGGTCATAGATAAATCATCAAACCTCAACATCAGTCATATGATAGATTCTATCAGCTTAAGTCTATATGTGATTTTATAAAAAATTTTTCATCAATCACACTGCTATGGCCATAGACTTAAGGACTCAGCCTCTTAAATCTCATAGGACTACTCCCTTCAGCTAGGATCGATAGATCCCATCTTGATGCACACCTCACTCTTACAATGGATCAACTGTCGCCAACATCCACTACAAGGGCTCCTTGAGACCCATATTGATGTGTTGGTCAAACTTCAATAGCCTCACTATAAGTAGTATTGTCATCTCAGGTCAAAGGACCAATTATACAACTGTAGTATCAAGAAAGTTACTAACGAGTGAGCAGACATCCATGTGACTTCTCATGTTGATCACGCTCAGTGCTAGTTATTCTCTAACAATCACCTGTACTCTCGCTCCAGTATCTCTACACTATAGACTCGAGACCCATCTGTCTGAAAGAAGCAATCCGTGCACTGGCCTATCTGAATCAATCACCATCTTCATGATGATCCTACGACCAGGAGTAATTTAGGAATCAACCATCAATGATATATGCCTTAAATTTTAACTCTTTGAGAATATGTGTCATCATCTTATTGATCCCTTGGATGATTCATGGATACATTGACATGAATGGTAATATAACTATCCAATAAGTATAAAATCATATCCTAAAGATATGAAATGTATTAGCCAAGATTGATTTCTAGGGTATACATCCAACAAGTATTGCCAGCCTTCGTTGAGTTCTTTTTCTGGCCCTTCCTCAGACTTTTCAGTCGTGCCACACATATCCTCATTGATGGAGCTTTTATCTGATCTGAGTACTAGACTGGAGAGTGTGGAGGGTTTCCTTCTCAGGTTTAATGGCAGAATTTTTGATATTGAGAGGGAGATCAGAGGGATTTTAGATGCTCTTTCGACAGGAGCGAGCACATCGACCACTTCTTCACCTCAGCTGCATGATTTAGCTCGAGAGATAGAAAAACTCTACAGTCAGCTTCGTTCTTCTCTTGAGCTGATTCGGACAAACATCAGAGACTCCAGAGACTTCGTATCTACTGATCTAGATGGGCTCTAACTTACAGTGAGGAAAATCTTGTCCCAGCTTGATGCCATTAGGACTTAGCTTCAGTCCAGGCCCTCCGCATCCCGTGAGCCAGCCTTTGTCCAGTCCATTGCATTCCTCCTCCGACATCTTCTTCTTGGACCAGACCTTTTGGTCAAGGATGAGGCTAATTATATTTCACTTATCTTGATCTTGAACTCGATGCCTGCTCTTACTGATCTAATCTTTTTGTACTAGACTTTTAGGTTGCTTAGTTGTTCTATTTTATTTTAGTAGTTGAATGTATGAGAGTTTTATGCTCATAGATATATATTATGATTCTTGTAACCTCTCTTTTTGTTGTAATTAATGAATGAGGTTATCCTTTATTATCACTTTGTATGGCCCTCTATTTTTGAATGAATGAATGAATGAATGACTATTACATTTGGATGACTGCACACTATTACTCTGATGCATGATGTACAACCATTAAAAATCTTACTCTCTTTAGTCCATTTTTTTGATGATGTCAAAAAGGGAGAGAAAGTAGTGTATTATCTATCTGAACTTTTTAAATCTTTTGCTCTTTTAAATTTTTACTCTGATATAATATTTTGCTTTGATATGCCTTCGATACATCTCTGATACACCCATTTTTTACTCTGATATATCTATTTTTACCTTTATTTTGATACTATTTGAAAAATTCCTCTGATACATCTATTTTTTTTGAGTACTTTGGTATTTTTGATAATTTTATTTTTACATGAATACCAAAATACCTCAATATATTTATTTTTAATTTTATAAAATATTTTATTTTTGATTTTATAAAATACTCTAATTTTTTCTCTTTTGATTCTTGTTCAAATGGTTTCATCCTTGCTTTGATATCAAAATGAGAAAAAGAGAAAGAAATATTCCTTTCACATTTATTACTCTGATATTAAAAATAAGGAAGAGAAGAATAAAATTCTTTTATGAACCACCTCTACTTCAATAAGAAAAATTTTATAAATTGAATACTCTTTATATAAGAAAGGGAGAGATCTTTTTCAAAATAATCAAAATGATTATTTTTATCTGTTAACTAACTAAGAACAATCCTTAGAAAAACTCTGATACCTTCACAAATGAGTTTTTATATAATAAATTAAAATATTAAAATTTATAAAAAATATGTATCTTATGATTCTCTATGTTTAATCTTTGGTATATTCCTACAAGTGCTCCACAAACTCAAATTTCTTGAGCTTTATGGACTTATTTTATGAACACTCAAATATTTTATCATTATCAAAAAAGAGGAGATTGTTGCTCCAAAAATTAATTTTGATGATCGCAAACTATTTGAGGAGACTACTAATGAGTTTCTTATCTCTGAAGAATATTTTTGTGATATTTCAGGTAGTCCAAAAGATTAGGTTTGAAAAGCTTCATCAAGTGTGCCAAAGTTGAAATTTCTATAAGTTGGAGAAGTTTTCAAAGTATTTTGAGAGTGTTAAATTGATTTAAATCTATTTGAGAGTATTTGAAAGTATTCTGATAAATTTTGGACCTTAAATGTATGAAAAATTGGATTGGCATAAAATGGGGTGACCCATCTAGGTCATCCCTTTTCATTGAGTAACCGGCATGCATCATCTTGGCTCATGGCACGCAGTGGGATGACCCACTTAGGATGACCCACTTGAGACGACCCCTGAGACTCTGAGATCAAAACAAAAAGCTAAACTTTCTGTCTGACCAATGAGATGTCCCATTGCCAGTGGAACACCCCATAGGATGTCCCATTCCTATGAGCATACGTAACGGTTAGTTTTTAGCTCATTTTTTATGCATTTAATACGCACAAACACTCTCCAATGGCTCTAAACCAACACTAAGACATTCTCAAGTGTAAATAATGACTATAAATACTCTTTTGAAGTAAAAAATCATAAGTTTGCAAGCATTCAAAGCTCACATCTGAGAAAAATTCAAAAATTCCTAAAAGAGAGAAAAAGAAACGATCAATCAACTCACCAACCACTCTCCAACTGTAATCAAGTGTGTAAATCCATTGAGGGTGTTCAGCAAAAGCTTCTTTCCCTTAAGTATTATATTTCTATTGCATTTATTGTGTTCATTTAAGGAGATTATGTGCTAAAATTTCTGTACCCTATTTTTCTCATATTGTATTTTGGGTTTTTAAGTTTTGGAGGGTTCCAAAACTCGATTGGGTTGATCCAAACCTGAAATCGAATTATTGAGGGTTGGCTTGTACCTAAAAAATAAGTATTCTTATTTAGATAGCAAGGGTCGGGTTGTCCAACGTGTTATATTTTTAAAATTTTTTTAGTAGATTAAATTCTTAAGTAGAGATTTGGAGAGTAGATGTAGATGTAAGGTTGGTATCGAACCACTATAAATTCTTTATGTTTATTGTGCTTGCATCTCTTTACATATTCTTTATATTTTATACTTGCTTACCTATCTTTTGTATTTGATTTTATTTTCATTGCAAATCAACTCACTCCACTCATCATCTTCACACATTACTTAAGAGCATTAATCTTAAAAATTTTAAAAAGATCCAATTTACCCCCCCTCTTGGGCTCCATATCTGGGCAATAGGACCCAAACCAAATCCAATATTTGACCCAAATAAATTCATAAATCTAATTTAATTAGACACCAAACTACTTCAACTAAATTCTAATTAAATCAAAAATAAATTAAACTCAAGTCCTGACTAAATCAGAAACTGTTCTCCCTTAGCGATTAGATTACTAATAACCTAATTGAATCGAACCTAATTGAATTCAATTAATTAGACTTGATCCAAATCTCTTTATTTAATCAAATAAATTAATTAATAATCTAATTATTAATTAATCTTCCTCTAAGTCACTAATCTTTAGTAAATTATTAGCTACAACCTTTGTACAAGGTTAATCATCCATCATATTGATGATTATATCCTTCAACGATTCTCAATCATTGATCAACCATCAGATCAGATCGAAACTTCTAATGTGTATGATCCAATAGGTTCAACACTAAATCGATAGTATAAGAATAATTTTTTATACTAATCGAAGTGACCATCTAACAATGATATCTGATGGCTGGATAGTATCGAATGATTGCAAAGCAACATTCAAGAACTTGAGATATGGTTACCATATAATTCATCCTTTTGATCCTAATACTCAAGATGATCTAGAATTTAACTATCAATCCTTAAATAGTCATCCACATTGTATTTCAATCTTTTTCAAATTCTATGACTCCTCATAGGGATTATCCTAGACAAGGTTTTGCTTAATTAAAACACAATGATGCATTAACTTCTGTAATATGGAGGGGTCAATCTCATCTTGACTCACACACTGACTTTGTAAGTACTTACTATACCCAATAGCCTTCCATCACTGTATTAGAAATACAGGTAGTTTGGCATCAAAGCACAGTGAGTTACTTGTAAGTCACCTTAGTGATCTTAGATCGGAGGGATACTTATACCCATATCCTTCATGAGCTACTCGTGACAGCAGAGTGCTCCATAGTTTGGTCACTATTTAGAGATCTGTATGTCATACTAGTATCTCTATACTCCTTGATTAAGAGGACGACCAATCCATATGGCATACAACAACCTACACTTGATAAACATTATTGTTCTTATTAATAACATATCGTTTGATTGTGAACAAGTTTAAGAACTATATGATAAATTTTTTTTTATTATTTGTAAGTAGTTCTAAGAACTTCATCATAACATTGAAGCTCAATTAAGAAAGATGCTCATCATATTATGAAATTGTCAAATAACTTTTATCAATTTATAATTCATATACATACAAGGAGCTCAATCATCTACAATCAAAATGATTGGCTTTAGGATATATTTTCTAATAGAATAAACAAAAAGTTTTTTCTCCTGAAAATCTAGCCACCTCTCTCTCTCTCTCACATTCCCTAGTCCCCACCTAGGGTTTCATGCCAAGGATCATCCGTGATCCAATCAAGGCTTCTGCATTATTCTTTTTCTCTTCTCCATTTTGCTGGATTAACATTCAGATTTCATACAAGACATCAGTCTACGGCTGGTATCGGAATGGTACTAGATTTCAATAATTGGTATCAAAGCTGGTTGAAGGTGGAGGAAGAAGAAGAGAAGATCAAAGAGTTTTCTACAGCAGTGGATCAGTAGCAAGGTTTCAGATCTAGGATTTTCTCTAGGATTTATAAGGAAGAAAGAGATCTGGGGACTACTGCCCACCATCCTTATATCAGGTATTTTTCAGATCCATCTTGTGTGCTGTTTTATGATTGGGATTGATTATGGAAAGCAGTGGGTTGAAGATTGGATTTGAGAGGTTTGATGAAAAGAAAGTTTTGTTGGAAATAGTATCCCAAAGCCAATCGTCAGCCTGTTGACGGTTGTGCTCCTTTTGTATATGTACATGAATTATGAAATAATAAAAATTATTTTAATATTTTTTTATCACAAAATGTTTCATCTTCTAATGAACTCCTATGTTGTGGTGAAGTCCTTAGGACTATTTAGACTCGACAAAGGAGGATTTATCGTTTAGTCCTTAAATCTGTTCGCGACCAAATGATACGTTGCTACCAAGGATGACAACGTTTATCAAGCATAGGTCGTTGTGTGCCATATAGGATGGTTGTCCTCTTAACCAAAGGTGTGTAGACACTGGTATGGCATACAGGTGAGATGTAAGGGTACATCTGCACTGAACGTGATCGACTCTGGAGCTATTTCTACTGTCAAGATTTGCTCCGATGGAATATGGGTATAAATATCTCTCCGACCTGAGACCGCCACGGTGACTTGCAAGCAACTCACTGCACTTAGGCACTGGACTACCTGAATTTCTAATTCAGTGACGGAAGACTACTGGGTGTAGTTAAGTACTTGACTGTAGGTGCGTGTGTCAAGATGGGATTGACCACTTCAGTTTAGGAGCTGTACATCATGTTTCAATTTAGTAAAACTTGACCAAGGTAGTCTAGCGAGGAGTCATAGGACTGTTTGAGTTGAGCATGATTCGGATGATCTGATCAGGGTTGACAGTTTAACCCTGAGTCATCTAAACACAGGGGTCAAAAGGATGAATTATACAGTAACCATATTCACATAGGTTCTGAGTGTTGCGATTGTGACTATTCGACCTATCCGAAATCGGGTACCATTGCTAGATGATCACTTCGATTAGTACAGAATTGGTTCCTATGCTACCGACTTAGGTTCGAACCTGCGGGGTCACACACATTAGAGGTTCCTATCTGATCTGATAGCTGGTGAAGAGTCCTTAATGTCTGAGATTCTGTGATGAGAATCAGGATTCTCTGATCATAAATTTCACACATTTTGGGTACCGGGGTCAAGAGTCCCACTGGTTTAGGACTCTTCGATCAGGGTTACATATCGATGAATTCTGATGCCTGATTACCCATCGGATTTGGACTCAATATTTATGATAGGTTTAATTAGTGATTTGATCACTAATTAACTCAATTTAATTGAGTAATTAATTTTGGATCAAGTCCAATTGAATTGGATTCAGTTGGGTTTGACCCGATTAGGTTAAGAGTTGACCTAATCGTCGAGATGGTTTGGTCCCTGATATGATCAGGGGTTGGGCTTAATCAATTTTGATTTGATTAGGATTTTATTGAGACTAATTAAGCCTAATTAAGTTGGGTTTAAATTAGTCTAATTGGGCCTAACTTATTTGGTTCAATTAGGTTGTTTAAATAATGAAACCACCTTGACCCATTCTCCCTGCGCCACCTCACTTCCACTGGCCCATTTGAATTCACGAGAAGAAGTTCTCATGAATTTTTTCTCATGCAAAGCCCTCCTCATGCCCTACTTTAATGCACCAAATGAGTGGATAAGGATGATTAGTTGGCCATTCAAATTCAAAATAAAGTTGAATTTGAATGAGCAACCAATCTTAGCGCCTTGACCTTATCCTCTTTTAATCCCATTTATTACACAAGAAAATATTTCTCATGAAATCACTCAGCACAAATTAAGCCATGCCCTCTTCTTCTCACGCCCTTAATGGATAGGAATAAATTGGTTTCCATTTGAATTCAAAATTTGATTTGAATTCAAATATGCAATTACTCATCTTTATCCTCTCACATGGATAAGAGTTTGACATTTTTTAAAAGGAGGAGAAGAGTGGGGGTGTGCAAAAAAAAATTTGGAGAGAAAATCTAGGTGTGAGGAATCCTTGTGTGCAAGGTGAAGGTCTATATCCTTTCGAGAGAAAAAGAAAGAAAAGAAAGAAAAAGTTACACAGGGTTTCAGTGAGTTCTTTAGGGTTTCAGCCTGGAGTTCGGGAAGTGAGAAGGTGAGCTACGAGTGTCATGAGCCCACCAAATTTTAGGAAGATCTTCAACATCCTCTCAGACACATCTGCTAATAATCCAAAGCATCCAAAGAATCGACAGACATCGATCGAAGGAGTTCAATCAGCATCGGCCGTCGAAAGGGCTCTACAACGAGCTAGCACTCGTGAGGAGTCGATCAGATCGAAAGCTTCGTGTGGATGATCTGCAGAGACCAGACATGCTGTGTGGCTGCATTATGATAATCAGACTCTCTCGACGGTGATCAAATTACGGCGATCTACTACCCGCACAAAGGTATTGTGTTCTGAACAATTACAGTAAAGTGTTTACTATTCAAATTCAATTTTAAATTTAAATGCATGCATGCTATATATCATATTTAGATCCTAGTGTAGGATAAATTTTTATTAATTAATTAATTAATTAATAATTTTCACTATAAAATAGTGATTTTGAAAAAAGTTTTAAAATTATCATTTGACCCCTGCACTGATTTTCGCCACAAATGGTATCAGAGTGGGTTCTTAGATATGATACATATATTTGTATGCGTAGATTAAGTTGTAATCTAAAAGTTTACAATTTGAAATTTGAAATTTAAAATTTAAAATTTGAATTTTGAAAGTTGTTCGAAATTCAAAATTTAAAAATTTGAAATTCAAAATTTAAATTTGAATTTTCAAATTTGAAATTCAAATTTAAAATTTAAAAATTTAAAATTTGGTTGAAATTTCAAATTTGAAATTCAAAATTTAAAATTCAAAATTTGAAATTCAAAATTTAAAATTCAAAATTTGAAATTTGTTTGAAAATTTGAAATTCAAAATTTAAAATTTGAAATTTGAAATTTAAATTTTAAAATTGTATATTTAGATATACTTGATCCAAGTAGCAAGTAATCGAATTGGGTTGGTTGCCATGGCCATCCGGTCATAGGAGAAAAGTAGGGTTTAAAGGCCCTCTCCTCCCATTCGATGGGGTCTCCTATGGCGGTAGGGGTGCCACTGAATTATATTCCATGCAGATGAAGCAGCGAAAGGAATTAATTGTATAGGTTCAATTGTAAAATTTATCATGAATATGTTAGAATAGATCTAAAAGAATATTCATGATTTATTTTGATTGAGTTATTTTCTGTTATATAATTAGCAATAGGATTGCTATTTATGAAATGTGCTGATCTATTTGTGAAATGAGTCAACATATTTGGTGAACAAAAATAAAACCTTTCAAATTTAAAATTATTTTCAAAATCCAAACCCTGACCATCAGCCCAAATACTTAATTAAAAGAATTAAGTATTGTCTAGTAGGTCTAGAATTGTGAATTAAGACCTAAGATAATTGCATAAACTTGTGGGTCAATGGGTTAGATGGATTAGGTCCATAATTGGGTTAGACCTAAGGTTAGCTTAAAGAAATGGACTAAATTAGAGTAATTGGTCAAATCTAATCAAAAGTTGAATTAGATTGGTCAAGGATACTCTAGACTCAACTCCAATAGTTGTAGTTGAATGGGTCCATGTCTTTAACCAGACCAAGATGGACTTAATTCATGGCTATGCGGTGGAACCCTATTTACTAAGTTGATCAAATTAAAACTAATGAACCGGTTGGTGTCTAAGGTAAGTTTGGCAGTTTGACCAGTGGTTTTTAAGGGGAGCTACTCGCAATGATTCGATCTCTGACGAGTTAATGGCTTATCCCCACCACTGATCTCACTTACCTGGCCAACCTGGTGAATTAGGTTTTGATTAGATCACTTGGTGATTAGGGCTCACCCATATCATTAGGTAAATCAGTGTGACTGATTTAGGTGCTCCTAATGCCAGCTTTAATTAAATCTTTTTTAATCTGACTTGGTGAAGTCAGTGGGAGGATTGAAATTGGCTGGATATTTTCTTCTCTTCGATTCTTTAATAAAATCCTCAAAAATTATTAGGTCCCTAAAAATGATTAAGTTATATTGATAACTAAATCATAGCCTCCCATTAAGTGAGTGATAATGAGTCCATTAGTTTAATAATCATTGGAGGCCCAAAGGCCTGGTGCTTATTGACTAATGAATTATCATTCATAATATGATAATTTGGTTTGAGTCTTTCTGATGGTGGTCAGGTTGGCGGCCAAAGCGGGCCTGATCATTTATTTATTCGATTCACCAAATCAAATCATGTTAATGGTTGGACCTAACCAGATCTTTTCAGTGGAGGCCAAAGCCTACTGATTAGGTTCTAGGGTAAAATCAATTATTAGAAGTTGTTTAGAGAAACAACTGGTTATAAACCTACCCATAGATGCACATGGGTTGACCAACCAAAGTTGGGCTCGTGTGTAGTCTGTATGGATTCTAGTACCCACTAAGAATTAAAGTAATTCCTCAAATTGGAGGTTGAGGCTACCAATTCTGAAAATACTAGAAGAAACTTTAGACTAAAGTCCAAGTCTTTAGTATTAATAATTTATGTACTAATATAGGTCTGATTTTTCTTTATGCAGCTATGGCCACTACCCTATCGCACCGATCATTATTAGATAATGACAAGCTCATGGGACCTAATTTCGATAGTTGGTATCGAAAATTAAAAATCATCCTTGAGCATGAGCGGATCCTTTATATAGTAACGGATCCGGCACCTGAGGAGCCAGCCCTGAACGCTAGAGGGATGGTCCGAGATACTTACCAGAAGTGGCTCAACGACCGCACCACCGTTCGGTGCATTATGCTGGCATCAATGAATGATGAGTTCAGTCGTAGGTTCGAGAACGCCCAACCACAGGAGATACTTCAAATGTTGAACGACTCCTTTGGCACGCTGACGACGTTGAAAGGCACAAAACTAGTTATGCCATTTTCAATTCGGATGAGGGATGGAGCCTCAGTCACTGATCATGTACTGTACATGATCGAAATGATTGAGCACCTAAATAAACTGAGCTTTCCCTGCATGAGCAGCTCGGTAAGGATGCAATCCTTAATTCTCTGCCCAAGTCCTACCTTCTCTTCCTTACTCATTTTCGAATGACAAAGCCTGTAGTGAACTACCATGGCTTGTTGGGGTTGCTGCAGAACTTTGAGAAGGACCACCAGCTCCATAAGGAGTCGGTGAATGTTGTGGGAGGGTCTTCTTCTGGTCGTCGACCCTTTAAAAAGGAAAGAAGAATAAAAAGAAGAAGAATAAGAAGGTGCAACCAAAGTAGGTGATTATGAATCACTTCCAACCTGTGAGTTCTGTCTTCTTGATAAAATGACCAAGTCACCTTTTATTGAAAAAGGTGAGCGAGCCAGTGAACTCTTGGGTCTGGTACATTTGATGCATGTGGACCCATGAGCTCAAGTGCAAGAGCTGGATATTTCTACTTCATAACCTTCACAGATGACCTATCGAGGTATGGATATGTCTATTTAATGAAACATAAGTTGGAGTCGTTTGAAATATTCAAACTATTTTGAAATGAGGTAGAAAAATAAACTGGAAAGTATATTAAAACTCTTCGATCTGATCGAGGAGGTGAATACCTTTCCAATGAATTTCTGAATATCTTGGAGAGAATGAGATTCTCTCTCAATGGACTCCTCTTGGAACACCACAGCATAATGGTGTATCTGAAAGGAGGAATGGACCTTGTTGGACATGGTTCATCCATGATGGGTTTGCTGGTCTGCCGATCTTCCTCTGGGGATATGCGCTCGAATCGGCTTGTTACCTTCTAAATAGAGTTTTGAGTAAGTCTGTAACCAAAATGCCATATGAGATATGGATAGGACGTAAGCCAGTACTCTCGCATCTTAAGGTTTGAGGGTGTCCGACTTATGTTAAACGTTAATTACGGACAAGCTAGGACCTAGGTCTGACAAGTGTAATTTTATAGGATACCCAAAAGAGACCAAAGGATATTATTTCTACCTGGCTGATGAGCAAAAGGTGTTTGTCAGCCTTAAGACAATCTTTTTGGAAAAAGAGTTCCTTGTGAAGGGACTGTTGCCTCTAAGGTCGAACTTGACGAAATTCGACAGGTAAAAATCCGACGCAAGTTGCTGAACCTGAACCGGATTTGATTAGATCAGATCCGGAGCCCATTGTTCAAGCACCCTTAAGGCGTCTGGTAGAGTACCACGTCAACCGGACAGATACTATGGTTTCTTGATCCAGACGATGATCCTATAAACTTGATGAAAATGATGAGGATCCGATCACCTACATGGATGCAATGCAGAGACCCACTCTGAGAAATGGCTAGAGGCCATGAAATCCAAAATGGAGTCCATGAAGGTCAACGATGTGTGGACATTGGTTGACCCACCCGAAGGAGTAAAACCCATAGGGTGTAAGTGGGTCTTCAAGAGGAAGAGGGCGCAGACGGAAAGGTGAAAACCTATAAAGCCCGTCTGGTTGCCAAGGATATCGTCAACGTTATGGTATAGACTATGAGAGATATTTTTCCTGTGGCAATGCTCAAATCCATTCGGATTATGCTTGCGATAGCTGTCCATCTGGACTATAAATCTGGCAGATGGATGTGAAGACAGCTTTTCTAAACGAGAGCTGACAAAGAGGTGTATATGATACAACCTGAAGGATTCACATCCACAGATGAGTCTAAGGTGTGCAGACTATAGAGGTCCATTTATGGACTTAAGCAGGCATCCCGGAGTTGGAACATATGTTTTGCTAAGATGATCAAGATGTATGGCTTCGTTAAGAACGGAGAAGAGCCCTGCATTTATAAGTGGGCTAATGGTCCAGTAGTAGTATTTTTGTATTGTATTGGATGATATTCTCTTAATCGAGAATGATGTCCTGCATTACAGGGAATAAAGATTTGGCTGCCGTCACAGTTCTCCATGAAGGATTTGGGAGAAGCTTCCTACATCCTAGGGATGAGATCTATAGGGATAGATCTAAAAGGTTGCTTGGTTTATCCCAGTCTACGTACATAGATACTATGCTGAAGAGGTTCAGCATGGAGAATTTCAAGAAAGACTATCTACCGATAGGCCATGGAATTTCTCTCTCGAAGAGGGATTGTCCGACAACACCTCAAGAGAGAGAGCGTATGGGTAGGATTCCATATGCTTCGGCAGTGAGATCTATCATGTACGCCATGATATGTACACGACCAGATGTGGCATACTCACTAGGGATAGTGAGTAGATACCAATCTGATCCAGGGGAGAATCACTAGAAGGTTGTTAAAACCATCCTGAAGTATTTAAGAAATACTAAGGATCAGTGGCTTGTTTATGGTGAATTGGACTTGAAACTTATAGGGTTTTACAGACTCTAGTTTCCAGTCTAATCACGATGACAGCAAAAGTGTGTCGGGATTTATTTTTACCCTTAATGGTGGGGCTATCTGCTGGAAGAGTTCCAAGCAACACATAGTGGCTGATTCAGTTTTTGAGGCAGAGTATGTCGCTGCATCAGATGCTGCAAAGAAGCGATGTGGCTGAGAAAATTCATCATCGAGCTCAAAGTAGCACCCTCCCTTGTTGGTCCAGTTCTGCTCTACTGTGACAGCTCTGGAGCCATTGCTCAGGCGAAGGAACCCAAGGGACACCAGCGGACGAAGCATATTCTGCGCTGCTACCATCTCATCTGAAAAATTATGGATCGAGGTGACGTCGATCTTCAAAAGATCGACGGAAAGGAGAACCTGGCCGACCCATTCACTAAAGTCATTACGATGAAGGAGTTCGACGACTACAAGTCGAAGATGGGTATTAGATACTACACCGATTGGCTTTAGGCCAAATGAGAGATTGTTGGGAATAGTATCCCAAAGCTAATCGTCAGCTTGTTGACGGTTGTGCTCTTTTGTATATATACATGAATTATGAATTAATAAAAATTATTTTGATTTTTTTTATCACAAAATATTTCATCTTCTAATGAACTCCTATATTGTGGTGAAGTCCTTAGGACTATTTAGACTCGACAAAGGAGGATTTGTCGTTTAGTCCTTAAATCTATTCACGATCAAATGATACGTTGCTACCAAGGACGACAATGTTTATCAAGCATAGGTCGTTGTGTGCTATATAGGATGGCTGTCCTCTTAACCAAAGAGTGTGAGACACTGGTATGGCATACAGGTGAGATGTAAGGTACATCTGCACTGAACATGACCGACTCCGGAGCTATTTCTACTGTCAAGATTTTTTCCGATGGAATATGGGTATAAATTCCCTCCGACCTGAGACCACCACGGTGACTTGCAAGCAACTCACTGTACTTAGGCATTGGACTACCTGAATTTCTAATTCAGTGACGGAAGGCTGCTGGGTGTAGTTAAGTACTTGACTTGTCGGTGCGTATGCCAAGATGGGATTGACCACTCCAGTTTAAGAGCTATGTACAGTCATGTTTCAATTTAGCAAAATCTTGGCCAAGGTAGTCCTAGTGAGGAGTCACAGGACTGTTTGAATTGAGCACGATTCGGATGATCTGATCAAAGTTGACAGTTTAACCCTGAGTCATCCTAAAC
Organism: Elaeis guineensis; assembly: GCF_000442705.2. Lineage (NCBI taxonomy): Eukaryota > Viridiplantae > Streptophyta > Magnoliopsida > Arecales > Arecaceae > Elaeis > Elaeis guineensis. The sequence continues at coordinate 900,747 of NC_026007.2, read as the reverse complement.
ACAGGGTCAAAAGGATGAATTATATAGTAACTATATTCACATAGGTTCTGAGTGTTACGATTGCGACTATTCGACCTATCCGAATATCGAGTACCATTGCTAGATGGTCACTTCGATTAGTACAGGAATTGATTCCTGTGCTACCGGCTTAGGTTCGAACCTGCGGGGTCACACACATTAGAGGTTCCTATCTGATCTGATAGCTGGTGAAGAGTCTTCATATCTGAGATTCTGTGATCAAGAATCAGGATTCTCTGATCATGAATTCCACATATTTTGGGTACCGAGCTCAAGAGTCCCACTAGTTTAGGACTCTTCGATCAGGGTTACATATCGATGAATTCTGATGCCCGATTACCCATCGGATTTGAACTCAATATTTATGAGAGATTTAATTAATGATTTGATTACTAATTAACTCAATTTAATTGAGTAATTAATTTTGGATCAAGTCTAATTAAATTAGATTCAGTTGGGTTTGACCCGATTAGGTTAAGAGTTGACCTAATCGTCGAGATGGTTTGGTCCCTGATATGATCAGGGGTTGGGCTTAATCAATTCTTGATTTGATTAGAATTTTATTGAGTCTAATTAAGCCTAATTAAGTTGGGTTTAAATTAGTCTAATTGGGCCTAACTTATTTGGTTCAATTAGGTTGGTTTAAATAATGAAACCACCTTGACCCATTCTCCCTGCGCCACCTCACTTCCACTACGCCCATTTGAATTCACGAGAAGGAAGTTCTCATGAATTTTTCTTCATGCAAAGCCCTCCTCATGCCCTACTTTAATGTACCAAATGAGTGGATAAGGATGATTAGTTGACCATTCAAATTCAAAACAAAGTTTGAATTTGAATGAGCAATCAATCTTAGCGCCTTGACCTTATCCTCTTTTAATGCCCCATTTATTACACGAAAAATATTTCTCATGAAATCACTCATGCACAAATTAAGCCATGCCCTCCTCTTCTCACGCCTTAGTGGATAGGAATAAATTGATTTCCATTTGAATTCAAAATTTGATTTGAATTCAAATATCAATTACTCATCTTTATCCTCTCACGTGGATAAGACGTTTGACATTGTTTTAAAAGGAGGAGAAGAGTGGGGCGTGTGCAAAAAAAAATTTTGGAGAGAAAATCTGGACATGAGGAATCCTTGTGTATAAGATGAAGGTCTATATCCTTCGAGAGAAAAAGAAAGAAAAGAAAGAAAAAGTGTACGCAGGGTTTCAGTGAGTTCTTCAGGGTTTCAGCCTAGAGTTCGGAAAGTGAGAAGGTGAGCTACGAGTGTCGTGAGCCCACCAAATTTTAGGAAGATCTTTAATATCCTCTCAGACATGTCTGCTGATGATCTGGAGCATCCAAAGAATCGACAGACATCGATCGAAGGAGTTCGATTAACATCGACCGTCGAAAGGGCTCTACAACAGCTAGCACTCGTGAGGAGTCGATCAGACTGGGAGCTTCGTGTGGACGATCCGCAGAGGTCAGATACGCTGTGTGGCTGTATCGCGATGATCAGACTCTCTCGATGGTGATCAGATTGCGGCGATCTACTATCCGTATAAAGGTATTGTGTTCTGAACACATTACAGTAAAGTGTTTACTGTTCAAATTTAAATTTCAAATTTAAATATGTTGGGTGTAAAATCCCCCAAGTCGAAGTTCGTGTCATGAGTGACCCCTCAGGGATTCTACCGGCGCCCGACCTACGATGGTAGGAAGACTTGTCTGGACTCCTACGGGAGCCGAACTTCGTCTCCGACTCCAACTACAGGAAGGCTTCGTCCAGACTCCTACGGGAGCCGGACTCCGTCCCCGACTTCAGCAGCAAGAAGACTTCGTCCGGACTCCTACGGGAGCCAAACTTCGTTCTGACTCCAACTACAGGAAGGCTTCGTCCGGACTTCCTACGGGGGCCAGACTCCATCCCCGACTCAGCAGCAGGAAGACTTTGTTCGGACTCCTACGGGAGCTGAACTTCATCTCCGACTCCAACTACAGGAAGGCTTCATCCGGACTCCTACGGGAGCCGGACTCCATCCCCGACTTCAGCAGCAGGAAGATTTCATCCGGACTCCTACGGGAGCCGGACTCCGTCCCCGACTTCAGCAGCAGGAAGACTTCATCCGGACTCCTATGGGAGTCGAACTTCGCCTCCGATTCCAACTATAAGAAGGCTTCCTCCGGACTCCTACGGGAGCCGGACTCTGTCCCTGACTTCAGCAGCAGGAAGACTTTGTCCGGAACTCCTACGGGAGCCAGACTTCATCTCCGACTCCAACTACAGGAAGGCTTCGTCCGGATTCCTACGGGAGCCGGACTCCGTCCCCCGACTTCAGCAGTAGGAAGATTTTATCCGGACTCCTACGGGAGCCAGACTTCGCCTCCGACTCCAACTACAGGAAGGCTTCATCCGGACTCCTACGGGAGTCGGACTCCGTCCCCGACTTAGCAGTAGGAAGACTTCATCCGGACTCCTACGGGAGTCGGACTTCGCCTCTGACTCCAACTACAGGAAGGCTTCATCCGGACTCCTACGGGAGCCAGACTCCATCCCCGACTTCAGCAGCAGGAAGACTTCGTCCGGACTCCTACGGGAGCCGGACTTCGCCTCCGACTCCAACTACAGGAAGGCTTCATCCGGACTCCTACGGGAGCCAAACTCCATCCCTGACTTTAGCAGCAGGAAGACTTCGTTCAGACTCCTACGGGAGCAGACTTCATCTCCGACTTCAACTACAGGCAGACCTCGTCTGGACTCTTATGGGAGCCAGACTCCACCCACAACTTCAATCACAGGTAGGCTTCGTCCGGACTCCTCGGGAGCCGGACTCTGTCTCAACTTTGACTGCAGGAAGACTTCGTCCGAGCTCCACGGGAGCCGGACTTTGCCTCCGACTCCAGCTACAGTAGGCTTTGTTTGGACTCCCACGGGAGCCAGACTTCACCCTGAACTCCTGCTGAAGTCTGATCGAGATTCCTCGACAAATGATCCCATCCAGATTTCTGTGAAAATCAAACTCCAACTGAACTTCGACCGACAAGTCTGGACCCCTGGCAGGCCGCAGTACGGCCACGACTCTGCTCCACTCCTTGCGGCGGATCCTATGTGGCTCCATCACTCCCTGGCAGGCCGCAGTAACGGTCACGACTGCTGCCCACTCCCTACGGCGGATCCTACGCGGCTCCATCACTCCCTGCTAGGCCGCAGTAACGCCATGATTCTTACTCCTACTTCCTGCAACAATCCTGTGCAGTTCCACACTCCCTGGCAGTCACGACAACGGAGCCGCTCCACTCCCCGCAACTGATTCCATGTGGCGAGCCATGGTGACAGCCATGACTCCACCCCATTACTCTTCATGATAAATTCCTCCTGGCCCGTACGGCCCACGATGAGGCGATCATAACAGTCGCTATCAATCCTTTGCTCCCCCGTCTATAAAAGGGACCCCAGATACGTTATTCTCTAAGCTCAAAATTCTATCCCAAACTCTGCTAAAATTTCGTTCGAGCACTCCATTCTTTTGAGGCAGAGAACTGACTGAGCATCGGAGGTCTTGCCGGAGCAACCCCACCTCCGATTTAGACTTCTTTTGCAGGTCCCGACGGCGACCGACTCCCTCAACTCCAGCTTCTCCGTGCAGGGATTTTTGCACCAACAGATTGGCGCTAGAGGAAGGCGCTGTCTTCGAGTACCCTTTTCTTAAAGGAGCGCTCAACGGGACCACCTCGTCATCTTTCCGGCTTCCTCCTCCTTCCCCCACTAGATCCCGCCCGATGCCTTCTCGCGAGCATCCACACGGCGACCCACGCCTCCCGCCAGATCTCAGGCTCCGACCTCGCCTCCAGTTTCCCAGCCCCACATCCTCCGGCAACGCCGCCGGCATGAGCGTCGACAATCGGCCTCCGACGATTTCGCCAACACCATCTCGGAAGAATCCGACGGGGAGCGACCGCGTATTGGCCGGACTTCCCAAGCGGCAAAAGATCGAGGAATCCATAACTTTCACTGAAGAAGATGCTCAGGAGTTCAATTTCCTCATAACGATCGGTTGTAGTTTCCTTGAATATAGCTAATTACGACGTCCGCCGCATTCTTGTCGACAATGAAGTTCGGCCGATATTTTATTCTACGACGCCTTCTCAAGAATGTCCATCCTTGACGGCCATTTGAGGCGATTAGCTCCCTCTAGTAGGGTTACCGGATGCTGTCCCGTGGAGGGAGTGATAACTTTGACTGTAGCTGCGGGTCGATATCCAAGACAATCCAGGGCTCTGGTGAATTTTCTGGTGGTGAAGGCCGTCAGCCTACAACGCGATCCTCGACCGACCTGGCCTCAATGCTCTCCGAGCCATCGTGTCAACCTACCATTTGAAGTTGAAATTTCTACCAACCAGGGATCGAGAGGTCAGGGAGACCAAGCCCTGGCCAGACACTACTACAACATAGCCTTGCAAAGAAGCGACCAATCCGACCCCTGTCCAGTTGATGGGCTGGATGCCCGCGATGACCTCACTGAGGAGAGGGGCGGCCCAATCGAAGATCTGGTTTCGATCCCTTTGAACGATGGGAATGCGAGCATGTGGTGAAGATCGGCTCCAACCTAGGGAAGAGGTGCAGATGCATCTCATCGATTTTCTACGAAAGAATGCGACTTTTCGCTTGGGTTCCACAGACATCCGGGGATTGACACGAAGTCATGGAGCACCGCCTGGCGTCGATCCAAGCATCGACCGATGAAAGAGAAAATCCGAGGTCATGCACCAGAGAGGCAGAAAGCGATAGCCGAGGAAGTGGACAAACTCTGAAAGCCAGATTCATTAGGGAAGTCAATTATCCTGACTGGATTTCCAATTGTCCTAGTCAAAAAGGCAACGGCAAGTGGAGGATGTGCATAGACTTCAAAAAGCTGAATAAAGCCTGCCCAAAGGACAGCTACCCTCTGCCCAGAATTGATCAACTGGTGGATGCGACCTCGGGCCATGAGCTCCTCACCTTTATGGATGCATTCTCCGCTATAATCAAATCAGGATGGCACGAAGATGAAGAAAAGACTGCTTTCATTACTAACCATGCCTTTACTGTTACAGGGTCATGCCTTTCGGCCTCAAAAATGCAGGCGCAACCTACCAACGGCTGGTGAACAAAATCTTCAAGGAACAGATCGCCGCAATATGGAGTCTACGTGGACGACATGCTGTGAAAAGCAAATCTTCCATGAACCACTCGCCGACCTCGAGGAGGCCTTCGGCCCCTCGAAAATATAAGATGAAGCTGAACCCGACTAAATGTGCTTTCGGAGTGACCTCGGGGAAGTTCCTGGGCTTTATGGTATCGGGATGCGAATCGAAGCCAACCAGAGAAAATTTGGCCATCCAGGAGATGGCCCCCCGAAGTCGATAAAAGAGGTTCAGGCCTTACAGGAGGGTAGCAGCCCTGAATCGCTTCGTCGCGAGGTCGGCCGAACGGTGCTTACCCTTCTTCCAAACCCTCAAGCGGCCGAAGAACTTCTGTTGGACCCCTGAGTGCCAACAGGCGTTCGAAGAACTAAGGAGCTACCTCGGCTCACCTCCGCTGTTGGCGAAGCCAGAGCCTGGAGAGGAACTATTTTTATACCTGGCGTCTCTCCCATGGCTCTCGCGGCAGTCCTTGTCAAGGAAGAAGCAAAAGTCCAACGGCCGATCTACTACGTCAGTCGCATTGAGAGACCCGAACAGGTTACTAATTAAAAACTGACTTACGCCCTGTTGATTGCAGCCGGAGGCTCGACCCTACTTTCAAGGGCACACCGTAACACTGCTCACCGACCAACCGATCAAGGCGATTCTACACCGGCGGATGCCTCGGGAGGATGGCAAAATGGGCGATCGAGCTCACAGAATTCGACATCAACTATCGACCCAGGCCAGCAGTGAAGGCCCAGATATTGGCAGATTTCATAGTGGAGTGTACTATCCCAGAGGAGGCCGAACCTGAACAAGGTGAATTGACGGCCTGGAGTCCCGACCAAACTCCCCCAAAGAAGAAGAGATCCCTCTGGTTGCTTTTGGCCCTCTACGTGGAGGTCTTCCAACATGTCAGGCGCAGGCGGCCTGATCTTGATCAGTCCAGAGGGAATCGTCGGAGTACGCTCTGCGCTTCGAGTTCCCGCAACAAACAATGGAGCAGAATATGAAGCTCTGATCGCAGGACTGAAGATCGCCAAAGAGCTGGAGTAGATCGGCTCCAGGTCCACAGCGACTCCCAACTAGTAGTGGGACAAGTCAACAAAACTATGAAGCGCGGAGGACAGCATGGCTAATATCTTGAAAAGGTAAAGGAGCTCGTCCCCACCTTCAGTAGCTCAACATCAGGCAGATTCGAGGATGGAAAATACAGGGCCGACCTTCTCTCCAAGCTGGCAACGCTGGCTCCGCGAATTCCCAAGGGTGTTCTCTTTGAAGTTCTCAAGTGCCCGAGTACGGAAGAATCCGGCCCATGATGGAAATTGACCACGAGCCCACTGGATCGACCCACTGATAACATATCTCAGAGATGGGTTCTCCCCCAGGATGCAAAAGAAGCTCGGAAGCTCAGAAATCAAGCCTCCCGATACATCCTTTATGAGGGCAAGTTGTACAAGAGATCATACTCTTTGCCCCTTTTAAAATGTCTCCGGCCTTCGGAAGCTGACTACGCCTTGTGGGAGGTGCATGAAGGAATCTGCGGAAGCCATCTGGGGCTAGATCTTTATCCCACAAGTTGCTCCGCCAAGGATATTACTGGCCGACGATGCATCATGACTCGATTGAATACGTCAGAAAGTGTGACCGATGTCAGAGATATGCCAACATCCAGAGACAGCCCGCCACCGAGCTTACACCCTTGAGTGCCCCATGGCCTTTGCGCAATGGGGGATGGACATCCTTGGACCCTTTCCCATGGCGTCGGGGCAGAGGAAGTTCCTCCTGGTAGCGATTGACTACTTCACCAAGTGGGTCGAAGCCGAACCACTGGCAAAAATCACAGAAGCTAAAGTGCAAGATTTCGTCTGGAAGTCAATCGTTTGCAGGTTCGGTCTGCCAAGAACCCTAATCACTGATAACGGGGCAGTTCTGGGAGCAAGATTCGTCGAATTCTGTGAAGATCTAAATATCTCCCACAACTTCACATCAGTAGCCCATCCTCAGGCGAACGGCGAAGCTGAAGTGACCAACAGAACCCTCTGCAAGGGATCAAGACAAGGCTCGAAAAGCGAAGGGAACTTGGGCAGACGAACTTTATCATGTGCTGTGGGCGTATCGAACTACCCAAAGACTGCCCACGGGGAGACCCCCTTTGCTTTAGCCTTCGAATGGAGGCTGTTATCCCAATTGAGCTTAAACTCCCGTCGGCGCGAGTCATGGCATTCAACGAACATCACAATTCGCAAGGTCTTAAAGCCAACCTCGACTTACTGGAAGAAAAGCGGGAGGTAGCTCAAGTTCGGATGGCAGCCTACAGACAGAAAGTCGCCGCTATTACAATTCTCGGGTCAAGAATAAAGTCTTTAGAGCAGGAGATCTAGTGCTTCGACGAGCCGCTGTCTCGCAACCTCAGGATCGAGGGAAGCTCGCCCCAAACTGGGAAGGCCCGTATGAAGTCAAAGAAGTAGTCCGGCCCGAAACTTATTACCTCAAGGAGCTCGGAGGAGCAGACCTCCGCGACCATGGAGCTCGAAAAACTACGAATGTATTACCGATAACTTTATTTTAAATAAAAGTTGCATATCTACATGTCTCCTCCTTGGCACAAGCCTATATCGACAGGACAGTCAAAACAAACCGTGTCGGAAGCGGGAGGAGAACTTCGTCTCGACAAAGTCGAAGGCCCGTTCTCTTTAGACCGGATGGGGGGAGAGGCCAAGCAACGCCCATATGTGCCCCCACAGCCCTGTTAGGGACAGGAGGAGAACCTCGCCCTAACTTGAGCAAAGTCGAAGGCCCGGTTCTCTTTAGACCGGATGGGGGGAGAGGCCAAGCAACGCCCATATGTGCCCCCACAGCCCTGTTAGGGACAGGAGGAGAACCTCGCCCTAACTTGAGCAAAGTCGAAGGCCCGGTTCTCTTTAGACCGGATGGGGGAGAGGCCATGCAACGCCCATATGTGCCCCCACAGCCCTGTTAGGGACAGGAGGAGAACCTCGCCCTAACTTGAGCAAAGTCGAAGGCCGGTTCTCTTTAGACGGATGGGGGGAGAGGCCCTGCAACGCCCATATGTGCCCCCACAGCCATGTTAGGAACAGGAGGAGAACCTCGTCCTAACATGAGCAAAGTCGAAGGCCCGTTACACCTAGACCGGATGGGGGGAAAGGCCCAGCAGCGCCCATATGTGCCCCTACAGCCGCGTTAGGGACAGGAGGAGAACCTCGTCCTAACCAGAGCTGAAACCTGTTACGACATAAATAGGGGAAGAACCTCACCCCGACACCAATTAAGGTCTGGTCATTCAAGACCAGATGGAAAAAAGGAGACCTTCCCAGCGGCCCCTTCGCAAGAAGACTTCGTCCGGACTCCTACGGGAGCGGACTTCGCCCTCGACTTTATGCAGAAGACTCTCCGACTCCTACGGAGCGGACTTCGTCCCCGACTTTCAACCGCAAGAAGACTCTCCGGACTCCTACAGGAGCCAGACTTCGCCCCCAACTCCAATTGCAGGTAGACTCACCGATCCTACGGACCGGACTCGTCCCTAACTCTGGTTGCAGGAAGACTCTGCCCGGACTCCTACGGGAGCCGGACTCCCGCAACCCCACCAAGAGCAGAGGGAAAAATCCCACTCGAAAAAGAAAAAGGGGAAAGGGGAGAGGAGTTAAAAAGGAAAGCGATGGACTACGTCAGCGACGAATGGAAAACAAACAGCATCAAAGATGCAGAGAACCTCTCTCAGCAGGGATTGGGGTTCTTATCAAGAACCCCAGCTTTCTCTCAACGCAAGTCGAGATAAGATGACTTCCTCAGGGTGACGAGAAGCTCAGACCTCCGAGCTCGAGCCCTGATGGGGGGCGCCAAACCGAGCGGCCCCAGGCAAATCTGCGGCCATGGACGAAAGGATGGGTCGATGCGATGGCAATCGGGTACCTCCGAACGATGCAAAGGCCGAAAGAAGCTCGCAAGCGACAATTCAACACATGAGTAAAAGAGGTAGCAAAAATTTCTTCTCATATTATTTATTAAATATATTAAGCCATTAAGGCTGAAGAAGAAGGATAACTGGAAAGGCGAGCCGACGTGGCAACAACCAGTAACCTCCGGACGATGTCAAAAAAAAAAAAAAAAAAAGAGAAAGAGAGAGAAGGAATACAACAATAACAATGGTAAAGGAAAGAAGTTCGGCAGGCAGCAATTCGACGCAAAGTGCGGACGAAGTAACAAAATCTCCTTCTCATTTTTCGATTAACAAGATGTACGTTACAAGACCCGGAGGGCCAGAAAAAGAAGACATTACTACAAGACTCGAAAGGAATACACCGGAGACCACTTCAAGCTGTCGACTTCTCTTCCCGTTCGTCCTTCTCAGCAGTATTTTCCAGTGCGTGTGATAAACCTCTCGGCTCTCGCCCCCTGCCTCGTTCCGCTCCATCGCGAAACCCCAACCCTAGGGGAAAAGGATGGGATAGAATTCAGGGGCAGCGAAGGCAACGGCAGCGGCGACGACGACCTGCATCAAGAAGAACCGAGGTACCTCGGAGGCCGCGATGGCGCCGGAGGCATGCGCCACCACCGTGTGCTCCACGACAACCACCATCCTAGGTACTCCGCAAGGTCGGCATGCGCTACTTCCACCATCCCCCAACAAGTTCTACTGCCCCACCGTCGGCCCGACCGCTTCTGGTCCCTCGGCCCCGACGACGTCAAGAATCCCGCCACAGCTTGTGACGACAACTCTGCCCCCTTGACCGGTGTCGCCCCGTTCAGCTACTCCAAAATTCTCGGCGGAACGCCCTCACCGGTTGTCCCCGTTATTAAACCCCTGTTGTTGAAGGAATTCTCCCTCGAGCCCCCTTTAAGGCGACGGAACCCTCAGTGACAGTTTGACAGCGGAGAACTCGCAGGCCGCTGTTTCCTCCTCACACTCCTCTTGGTCCGTGGCATCCTCTCGAGGTTGGCCTCCGGGGGGGGCCCCGACGGGAGAACCCCTCGGAGAGGCTCGGGGGACTGAAGACGGCGGGAGCCGGGGATGGCAAAGACTGGTGCGAAGGGCGCTCGGAGTCGAAAAGGGCACCATGGAGTGGCTGAGTGGCTAAACTCTCAGGCGAAGAAAGGTGTCGACCCTCAGGCGAAGTGAAGCCCCTGGAGGAAAGGCGGGGGCTTAAATAAGCAACGGGGCCTGGCGCAGTTATGGTGGCAGATATCCCTAGGTCAACCAGTGCCCGCCACGTGTCCCACTCACCGCGGCATAGGGCTGACCGTTGCGGACCATTATGGCATGACGCTTAGGATTAGCCCTGGTGGGAGTTTCGAAAGGACTCTTCGGATCGCCCTAATCGAAAAAAGGCTCCAGCACGCGCGCATTAAATGCCAAGATTTTCGAGGGCGGTCGTGTGCAGAATTCAAGGAAACGACTTCGCTGTGAAAATTTTTTGTACTTCCTTCGATCGAAACTCAAACTCGAAAGTAGGGGGACTGGTGTTGGGTGTAAAACCCCCCCAGCGAAGTTCGTGTCAGGAGTGACCCCTCGGGATTCTACCGGCGTCCGACCTACGACGGCAGGAAGACTTGTCGGACTCCTAGGAGCGACTCTCCGACTCACCAGGAAGCTCGTCGGACTCCTACGGGAGCCGGACTCCGTCCCTGACTTCAGCAGCAGGAAGACTTCGTCCGGACTCCTACGGGAGCCGGACTCCTCCACTCGACTAAGGAAGGCTTCATCCGGACTCCTACGGGAGCCGGACTCCTCCCCGACTTCAAGCAGGAAGACTTCGTCCGGACTCCTACGGGAGCCGGACTCTCTCCAACTCCACTACAGGAAGGCTTCGTCCGGACTCCTACGGGAGCCGGACTCCATCCCCGACTTCAACAGCAGGAAGACTTCGTCCGGACTCCTACGGGAGCGGACTCCTCTCCACTTCGACTCAGGAAACTTCGTCCGGACTCCTACGGGAGCCGGACTCATCTCGACTTCAACTACAGGAAGGCTTCATCCGGACTCCTACGGAGCCGACTCCATCCCCGACTTCAGCAGCAGGAAGACTTCGTCCGGACTCCTACGGGAGCCGACTCATCTCCGACTCCAACTACAGGAAGCTTCTCCGGACTCCTACGGGAGCCAGACTCCTCCCGACTTCACGCAGGAAGACTTCGTCCGGACTCCTAGGGAGCCGGACTCGTCTCGACTCCACTACAGGAAGGCTTCGTCCGGACTCCTACGGGAGCCGACTCCTCCCCGACTTCAGCAGCAGGAAGACTTCGTCCGGACTCCTACGGGAGCCGGACTCCTCTCCGACTCAACTACAGGAAGGCTTCGTCCGACTCCTACGGGAGCCGGACTCCTCCCCGACTTCAGCAGAGGAAGACTTCGTCCGGACTCCTACGGGAGCCGAACTTCTCCTCCGACTCCAATACAGGAAGGCTTCGTCCGGACTCCTACGGGAGCCGGACTCCATCCCCGACTTCAGCAGCAGGAAGACTTGTCCGGACTCCTACGGAGCCGGACTCCATCTCCCTACTGCAGGAAGTCGTCCGACTCTACAGGGACTTCACTACTCACACAGGAAGGCTTCGTCCGGACCCTACGGGAGCCGGACTCCTTCCCTGACTTCAGCAGAGAAAGACTTCGTCCGACTCCTACGGGAGCCGACTTCACTCTGACTCCAGCTACAGGTAGGCTTTGTCCGGGTTCCACGGGAGCCAGAGACCTGAACTCCTGCTGAAGGTCTCGATCGAGATTCCTCGACAAATGATCCCCATCCGGCTTCTGCAGAAATCAGACTCCAACCAAACTTCGACCGACAAGTCTGGACCCTCTGGCAGGCCGCAGTAATGCCACACTCTGCTCCACTCCCGCGGGGATCCTACGCGGCTCCATCACTCCCTGGCAGGCCGCAGTAATAGCCACAACTCTGCTCCACTCCCACGCGGATCCTACGCGGCTCCATCACTCCCTGGCAGGCCGCAGTAACGGCCACGATTCTACTCCACTTCCTGCAACGGATCCTGTGCAGTTCCACCACTCCCTGGCGAGTCGCGATAACGGACGCCCTCCACTCCCTGCAACTGATTCCACGTGGCGAGCCATGGTGACAGCCACGACTCCACCCCATTACTCTTCATGATAAATTCCTCCTGGCTCGTACGGCCCATGACGAGGCGATCATAAACAGTCGCTATCAATCTTTTGCTCCCCCGTCTATAAAAGGGGACCCCAGATACGTTATTCTCTAAGCTCTATTTTCTATCCCAAAACTCTGCTAAAATTTCGTTCGAGCACTCCATTCTTGTTGAGACAGAGAACTGACTTGAGCATCGGAGGGTCTTGCCGGAGCAACCCCACCTCCAGTTTAGACTTCTTTTGCAGGTCCCGACGGCGACCGCGACTCCCTCGACTCCAGCTTCTCCGACGCAGATGGATTTTTGCACCAACAAAATGCATGCATGCTATATATCATATTTAGATCCTAGTGTAGGATAAATTTTATTAATTAATTAGATTAATTAATAATTTCACTGTAAAATAGTGATTTTGAAAAAGTTTTAAAATTACCATTTTACCCTGCACTGATTTTCTCCACAAGTTTGACCATGTGAAAGGTGAGGGTAGAGGATCTGCTGGTACAAATAGGATTGGATTCGACCTTGAAGGATGGCTCGAAGGGATGACTAACAAGCAATGGGTATCCTTGGAGAAAAGGGCATGTGCCACGATTAGGACTTATTTGGTGGATGAGGTGTTGTATGGCATGTTAGTGGAGAGATCATCCAGAGGTTTGTAGTCAAGGTTGCACATATCGTACATAGGGAAGAACATGTGTAACAAGTTGATGATGAAGAAGCAATTGTACAGCTTTCGGATGCAAGAGGACGAGGATGTTGTAGTACGCATTCAATGGTTTGATCAGATGAGCATAGATTTACTAAACATTGGGGTGGATTTTGAAGAGGAGGATAAGAGCTTGTTGTTGTTGTACTCGCTACCCAGGAGCTTCGATTTGTTGGTGACGATGCTGCTGTATGGTAAGAAGACACTGGTGTATGAGGAGATCGTGTCAGTGCTCGGTCCAATGAGCAGTGGAAATGGCAGATGAAGAGGGAGGTCTTCCAGGAGAGTCTTGTGGCTTCAGAGAGGGCTAAGAGTGGGAAGATAAAAAGCGAGCAGGTGGGGCAAAAAGTCCAAGAAAGGCAGTAAGGAGGCTAGGAAGTACTTTAAGTATGGTGAAGCAGGGCACTTTAAGTGGGAGTGTCCACTTTGGAAGAAATGCAAGGTAGGAGAAAGGAAAGACTCGAATTTCATTAGTTCAGTCATTGAATCAGAAGAGTCAGATGAGTTCTTAGTAATTTCGGAGGAGCCTGTGGGGTGCAGAGGATCCGAAACAGCTTCGGAGGGGTCTACGGAGTGCGAAGGGTCTGAAGGGGCAACAATGGTGATCGAGGTACAACAGCAGGCTCAATAGAGCAGCATTGGATGGTTGGCCTCGTGAGTTGGGTACAGAGTCAATTTTTGTGGTGTCAGGAGGACTTCGGTTCAGGTAGAGTATCGGACAGAGGTGACTTCACAAGAGGAGAGGGGTTTGGCACGAGTTCAGAGCGGAGGGGTGTAAGAGGAGGAGCAATATCCCAATACCAATGCCAGGACTGCACAGTGCCAGGTAGAGTGGAGTGTGCAGATGAAGAGGCATGGCTCTGAGAAAACTGTGTTAAGTGGAGCATCAGGTGCAGCAAGTGCCAGTTTAGGAATGCTACGGTTTCTCCAGAAAAATCCAAAACAAGTGGTGCAGCTGCCAAGCAGAAAGGAGCCTACAAATTCTAAGGTGGTGCCAAGAAACAAGCAAAGGTCTTCACCTGTAGAGGTGGTCATCCCACAGATCTCAAAGGGAGCTCAAAGGCTGAAAAAGGTTGGCGGTGGTAAGGATGTTCGCACAAAGGGTTGTCTGGGCATGTAACGATAGCAGGATCATGCAGGAAGATATTACTAGGTGTGCCCAGACTTGGGGGCACCAAAGTGGAGATTGTAGGAGTTGATATGGTTTTTCCAAGCCTTAGGAGGTCACAAGAGAGGAGTCAGTGTGTTGGCTCTGGGAGACTAAAACTGGTGTGGTCCTAGGGCTAGGATAGGAGTGGTCCTAGGATGAAGGTATCTATAAACTTGAGGTTCAGGTGTTGAAGATCTTGAGGGGCTTGGTTGGTGCTGTGAAAACTTGGAGACACAAGGTAGAGCAAGGAACTAGAGCTAGGGATGCAGCTACGAAGAAGAAGCAGTTTTAGGGTAGCCAAGTCGATTCGATTTCAAGCGAGTTGACTCGATCTCAGTTAGAGTCGACTTGGTTCCAGGCGAGTCGACTCGATCTTAGTCTAAGTCGACTCGATCTTAGAGGAACAACCAGACAGAGAGCTATGTTTCATCGATACGCAGGTGGCACACAATCGAGTCGACTTAAATTCAAGTTGAGTCGACTCAAATGCAGGTGAGTCGATTCGATCTTAGTTGGAGTCGACTAGATTTTTGCGAATAGAGCTATACAAGTTTTTTGTTTGAGCCTAGGGTCGGGTTTGATCCTAGGGGTCTTAAGGTTTGGTTTGAGAGATCTTAAAGGGGCTAACTCAGGGTTTGGATTAGAATTAAGTCCATGGGATATATGGGTTAGTATAGGGAGTTTTTTGAGCTCAGGTTGTTTAACCTATTATAATTAGTATATATACAGGTCTTGTAATACCAAGAAAAAGAGAGAATAAACAAAGAGTTTTTTCTCCTGAAACCCTAGCCCTCTCTCTCTCACATTTTCTAGTCTCTAGCTAGGATTTCACACCAAGGATCATCCGTGATCCAATCAAGGCTTTCGCATTTTCTTTTCTCTCTTCTCTATTTTGCTGGATTAACACCCAGATTCTACGCAAGACATTGGTCCATAGCTGATATCGGAGCGGTACCAAGTTTCAACATGTTCTCCCTCTCCGACGCTTTCTAACTTAAGTATCGGAGGGACTCCAATTGGAGAAACCCCCATTTTCTTGTCCCGCACAAGCGAACTTTCTTGTAAGTGTCCGGAGTCCAGACTCGTGCCTGCCTACTCCAGCTAGGTAGAAGATTTGAGCTGACCTTTCATGTCACACCTCGTCAAAGAAGTGTAGCGACAAATATTATCTAAAATATCTAATTGATATAGTTATTATTTACTGGGCTATGGAGCTCATGATTTCTCTTTTATTTTTAGATTCTGATACTTAGTTGCGGACAGAGGTGTTACTTGAGAGTGAGACTAGAAGCAAGATCTGGCACTATCAACATTATTAAACTTAAATCTATTATTATTATTTTAAATTTCTCATGGAGATTTATTTGATGCAAGATTCATAAATTTGGATAACTCTTGGATTGGTTAATGAATTGAATTTCAATTTTTAGTAATTTAAATTAATTCTACTATGATATATTGATATTTGTTTATAATATTTTGCATGCTTATGAAGAAAATTTTTTTATGATCATGGTTATCACGACCTTTAGCTCATAATTTTAGGTCAGAGATGTGAGACCATGTACAAAGGTGGTGAAATTCTGAGGAACAAAAAGTAGAGTACTCGGGTCTAGTGTATCTGTGTCATCATTTGTGGAGACATGCTTTTGTTCGTCGAGTAGAGGGGATCAACGTAATAGTGGAGTTTCTACATGGTTTTATCTGTTATTATGAAGAGTTCTCCTGCCATCGTCTCGGTCGGCAACGTATTGGATTCACAGGTTTAGCTTTCTTAGGTCAACAATCATCTCTTCGGACGGCAGCCCTTGCTCCCAGCTAACTTGCTTCTCCAGACTTTTTTTTTGTTCCGTGATCACGATCATGATATTTTTAACGTAGATATTTTCCTCTGCTGTTTTCTATCAACTTTGGAGGTTTTGGAAGGTAGAATTCGGCTGATAAAGCAGGGCTGATTGACTTGATTCGTCAGTATGTTGTCAGCATGGGGGGTTGTTTCCTTATGCAGAGATAACCGAGCCAAGGTTTGGCCAATCGTTGGCCACTTGAGGATGTCTATAATTGTGCCGCGTGGTGGCAATCTTTTTTATTATCTTGCTTGCCAAGGAATTGGTTGATTGTTTATGTTTCTCAAAAAGGTTCAATTAATTAATTGATTATGCTACGAATAACTTTATCTGATGCCGGATGCTTATGACGCCTACTAATTCCAATCATAAGATTGTTGTTTTGTTTACTCGGGTTTAGGCCTAGCAGCCTACTTTGATGTATATCTGTTTCTGTTTTGGTCACATTTTTGTCTCTGATGTTTCATCAAATAATAATAATAATAATATTTTTATAATAATAATAATAATAATAATAATAATAATAATAATAATAATAATAATAATAATAAAGTTGATATCTTGAAAACTTGGCTTCATATAGCTAGGCCAAGATAAGTTCGCGCGGAGTATCTCAATAGTGGAAGTTCTTGTATCTTCCGCACGTCCGATGATAGCACCGCTCTGCATGATATCCAAAAAGTAGTACTAATTCCCTTCTTGGATTCCAGCAGTGCAAAGTCGAGTCCACTCTCCTTTCAGCTACAACCAAATGGAAAAGGCTGAAGCATGACTTCATGACAATTAAATTAAACTATAGTGATGGGGTGCACCAATTATCATGATCCAATGTGATACTTATAATTCTCTTTGTGCAGAAATAATAGATCCAAACCAAATGGATGAAGAACTCTCGTGATATTCAAACACTTTTTGATCTATCTATCTAGACAGATAGGATCTTAACATGCAATGTCCATATTTGACTTTGGTTCATGTCTGTCTGAACTTCAAGTGAAATATAGACAAGAAGATGTTAATAGATTGAAACAATGGAGCGCCCTGCCCAAAAAAATAAATAAATAAATAAATACGGGATAAGGGGAAAAAAGTTTCCAGGACTAGGATTATTTATGTGGTTTTAAGAGTATTAAATGAGCGACTGTCAACCATAAAGATTGTCCGATTCATAAAGGCCGCCCAAAGTTGTTGGGACCTTAAAGATCTTTTCCTCCGTGGAGCCCGTTCTTGTTTTAAATTGCTGTCAAACTAGATCCAACGACCTCCCACAGCCATGCTTAATTTATAGCTCTCCACGAGTCACCGAACTCCCCAACTTCCCATCTTCTCCATCCCATCCTCTCTGGAAGCTGTGTGCTCTTTAAATCACAGCTAAGTCCTCTCCTCGCTAATCGAACGGCACTGGACCGGACGGAACAGAAGGGAAGATAAGTGGAGGGAGACATGGAGGTTTACTCTGTTAAGGTCGAGGAGTCGAGACCGGCTGCCGGAAACAAGCCTTCCGCCGGTCCGGTTTATCGGTCCATCTATGCAAGAGACGGTCTCTTGGAACTGCCCTCCGGAATCGATTCCCCTTGGGACTTCCTTAGGTTGGATTTTTCTGGTTAATTTGTTTGTTGTGTATCTGCGTTCTTCAGGATTGCTATCTTCGTTCATCAATATATTTCTTGTGCATTGTGGTTCTTTTTGCCAACTTTCCATTTTCCGGTCTTCTCGACCTTAGTTCATCGTGTGTAGGTACATGAGATCACATTTGTGGGCTTTGAGCTTTGTGTGTCTGAGCTTCATGTTTCCATTGATTGCTTTTGCTGATATTTGCTTGAAAAGTTTGGATGAAGAGAGAGTTAAGGAGAGTGTTTTGTTCTTTTATACATTCTTTCTTCTCTTTTTACGACTAATATTTTTTTTTCAAGGAAAAAATTGGTTTTTAAATATTTTAACAAAGTTTCTGTTTTTGCTACAAGTTGAATGTGTGGGCTGTACAGAACATCATTTTTGGCTCTTTGAGGATTTCTAGTTGTATTAGCTCAGATGATATCCTGTCAAAGATTCCTGAGTTATCACTTGCCCAATTTGCCAGAGCATTGATTTGAGTTCACTACTTTACTCCTTTTCTTTCTGCCACATTTTTCCAGTTTCCCAATAAACCGATCATATCTACAACAGATCTGATGAAAAAAGATATATGGTAAACATGGGAAAGTATTTCTTGAGAGAGAAAGATGGTTTGTTTCGAAATGGAGGAGGCATACATTTGAATCTTCTCTTTGCTACTGTTAAAATACGTGGTTTTTATTCTGTCTCTGTTTTCTTGCAGTGGATCAGTTAAAAGATATCCGCAGAACCAAATGCTTGGCCATCGCAAATTCATTAATGGGAAGGTAATTTGCATATTTTACATACGCAAGTTTCCATAGAAAGTGCAGTGATCAAGTCACTAGCATTTCATTAAGGGAGAAAAGTGCATAAATCTCATTGTATGTTCTATGCATTTATATGAGCAAATGGATGCGTAGACATGCATAAAGTTACTGTATAAGTTTGTTTTCGCATGGTGAAGAATTTTGATTCCAATTGATGGCCTTTGTCATCCACGTTTGCTGATTATGTGATAATCCAGAATGCAGCTGAATGAGACATCTATTTATGGGTTGATGGCTGGGTTTCTCTGTGTTATCCTCCCAACTTAGAGCAAAATTATAGCTTATACTTGACCTATTTAGTTTTCTTGAACCATAAAGAATATAGCACTTTATACGAGATAAAGAATATTGTTGTATCAATTGCGCACAACAACCTATTCCTATTTCTGCTATTACTACATGCTGGCAACAAAAAAAAGCGACTCAAAAGGAGCTGAATTTGTAGGTGGGTCAGTATGCATGGCAGACATATGAAGAGGTCTATGACATAGCTATCAAGATTGGATCTGCCATTCAAAGTCATGGCATTAACTCTGTAAGCCAACTTAAATTCTTATATTACATGCGGCTCTTAACTGTAGGTGGTGCATACTTGACCGGGTTTGTATATGATGTGATACGATTTTGTTTGCACGAGGCCATATAATAAAATACTTTACAAGGTGCAATTTTATTCTTAGGGAGATCGTTGTGGCATATATGGATCCAACTGCCCTGAATGGGTGATTGCCATGGAGGTATAGTTTTTCCTTATTATTGTACATCTTATGTTATTCATACATTTTATAAGAGCCATGTCCACCTGTAACAAAAATGGAAAAGTGGTGTTAAGTGCATTTTTGTTTTGAATTACACTAGTTATATGATTTATAATGTTTTTCATAATGGGGGTGAGGAATACAAAAATTTTTTCTTATACATTTTCTAATTGTGAGCAAATAATTGATAAAGGCCCACACAGTGTGTTAAATCTGTTCTTGAATTATCAGCTGGTTCTTGTCAGTGGTACATAGTTTTAATACATCATGTGGATTTTGCAGGCCTGTAATAGCCAGGGAATCTGTTATGTCCCTCTATATGACACCCTTGGTACGTGCTTACTTTCTTTTCTTGTGGAATAATTCAGAGTGCTTATTCTGATTCATTTGCTTCACAAACATGAATATCTATTCTGCTTCAAAAGATTGAAACACAGAGTCATACTCGAATGTAGAATTTGGATGGGTATCTCTTAAGAAAGTTGATGTGTTGTTGACCATTGCTAGCGTCCAATGATTCCAGTGCCACGGATTTGTATTACCATGTTTCATAACACTATACTGTATAATATATATATCAGATTTGAAGCATAGAAAGCTTTTACGTAGTTAAGGAACTATGCTATATTGTATAACAAAATGCTTGCTTATCAAAAGTAACAAAAAGAACTAATTAGTTTATTCATCATTTTCATTATTCAGATTGGTAGCACGTTCCAGTTTGAACCATGTATTTGGTGATAATTCAAAGATTTCTCAGAAGGATCTGTGATATGTCTATAAGAATCTGCTCTCTTTATCTTTCACAACATTCTGACACATAATTTTTAAGACTTTAAGGCTTTTTATTTTTTGATTAGTTTTTACATCTTGTAATGCAGGTGCTAATGCAGTGGAGTTCATCATCAACCATGCAGAAGTCTCAATAGCTTTTGTTCAAGAAAACAAAATAACATCTGTATGTTGAAGCTATTTTCTTACCTCCAATGTTATGTCAAGCTGTATTTGTTAACAATCTTCACATGTCATCAGTTGCTAAGATGGTTTCAATTAAGATTCGCCGTCTCGGTACCAGACCCCATACTAGTAAAATCTTATTATAGTGTCGGTATATGGTATGGTATGGTACGGTAGTATCGGTACAGGGTAGTATGGTGTACCAGTATAGTATGGTATGATGCAGTATAGTAAACTATGGTTTCAACCCATCTCTTAGCTCTTTCAATTATGATATATAGGTTTGTTTTATAATAAATATGGAAATTGTCTGACCAGATTAAGATTGTGTTTGGTCATTTATGTCAATTTGTACATATGCATTTGTGAAAACCTATTATAGTAATAAAGAGCAGTTTCACTACTGCACTCCTAAGAAAATTTGCAAATTAGTTAGAGTTTTAACTGTAAACTGTTTTCATATTTTATAACATATTATACTCAGCCTGAACTGCATGTACTTTCTAAACTAATCTGACCACCAGTTCATATGCAAATCTATGGACTTCTCCATGTTGTAGCATTATAGTGACTACTAAGATCTCAGTAATTATGTTGCATTTTCGTGCCTGTTGGTCAGTATCATAACGCATTTTTTATTTGGGTCATAGTCTATATCTAATAAGTTTAATATCTGATTTAGCCTATGGTGACATGTTTAATTTTATCCATTACTGATGGAAGAGGGGAAACTTTATTTGATTTATACTGTTTCTGAAACTCCCAAAGCTACATAACTACAAATCCTATACCATATTCTTGTCAGAGGAAGCTCTGTATACAAGATCGAATTATTATGTCAAGAAATGCTAAATATACTCAGTTTTGGTCAGGTCTGAGCATAAACAACATCATCATCCCTTTCATGATATATGTATCTCACAATTTTATTTTGTCATTCAGATATTGATGTGCCTTCCAAAATGTGCCATGTATCTCAAGAGTACGTTTAGCAGCAACCTTGTATTTCAATAGCTATGCATAACAAGGTTTTGAGGCAATAACTTCCTTATTATGCATTATTCAATCCAGCAATTGTTAGCTTTGGAATGGTGACTGATGAGCAAAAAAGAGAAGCTGAACAAGTTGGCGTATCTTGCTTTTCTTGGGAGGACTTTGTCTCTTCGGTAGGATCTTTACACTTTCTAATGTTAAAGTACATATTTTAAACTCTAATATTTACCATTGTTTGTTGTTCTTTAAGGTGCTAGTTAGTTTTCACCACTTTTAACAAAAAATGCATCTGCATCAATAATACTTGTGCATCCCCTTCTTCATAACATGATGCCTCCCAAGCGTATTAAGTCTGAAACAATTGTGTATACAGTGGATGCCATTTCTAATGTGCCATTAGAAGTTAATTCAGACGGCAGCTCTATGCATGGTACTCTTATTTTAATTTTACATATTCATGTAGAACTTATACAAGATCATGTTCTTATCATCAGCATGTGTTCATTTAATTATGATAATTAATTACAAGTGAAAAAATCAAGCACAAACTATACCTGCAGTAGAAATTTCATTCATATGATTTTGACAAAATCTGGCTCCTTTCTTTTGTTTTTTTCTTTTCAGGGTTGTGCTAATTGTAAACTTCCTCCAAAACACAAGGATGATATTTGCACAATAATGTATACTAGTGGAACAACTGGAGACCCAAAAGGTGTCATCCTGACAAACAGGGCTGTTATTGCTGAGGTCATTACCACAGAACATCTACTTCTAGAAACAGATAAAGTGGTAAATACTTAGCTCCCAACCCTTGTAATAATATACAGATTTATTGTTCTGTTTTGGAAAGCTTTTCCAATAGGGTAGCCACAAGAACCTACCTCTTTTGCTTAAAGAAGAGCAAAAAGGAACTCCAGAATCCAATTTCGTATTTCCTATTACAACATAGCCGACATTTATATAACCAAAAAATTAACTAATTTTCCATCAGGATGGATGCTATTTGATGCTTGTCAAGGCATCATACCCATTTTTCAATTTTGCAATTCCTATTACAGAGCAACTGACTTGTATTGAACCTAAAAGTTAAGCATTTGGATGGATGTTATTTTGTGATTGTCATGGCATTATATTTTCGCTTGTTTATGCATTTTCTTTGGGATTGCTATATCTTATAAATAATTTTCAACTCCTCAACATACCTGCATGTTTGTATATGATTTGGAGAAATCTTCCTGTTTTCTACATTAAAAGAAATTGCCTTTTCTAGAACATTCTAGAAATTTTCCAGACTATTTTGATAGTAATACTGTTGTTTCCTCAATGAAAACTAAGTTATTTTAGGACTTTACTGTACTTGTTATTTAGCATAGATCATCATTTGACTGCATAAACTTCCACAAATTCTTGTCCTATCTATAGGCCAAAGTGTCTAATGTATAAAATGCCCAATCTGACTATAGGTGACTGAGGAAGACTCATACTTCTCATTCCTTCCATTAGCCCATATATTTGATCAGATAATTGAGAACTACTGCATCTTTAAGGGTGCCTCCATTGGATTTTGGCGAGGGGTATGACCTTTGTATCTTTGCTATAGCCTTTCTATGATGAATTTCTATTCCCCTGATTTTCTCTATATTAATCCACACTTTCTGTTTTCATTTTGCAGGATGTTCGATATTTGATGGAGGACATTCAGGAACTGAAACCCACTTTATTTTGTGGTGTACCTCGAGTTTATGATCGTATATACACAGGTCCACTCCTTATGGCTTATATTTTTTGGTTGGCTTCTTAAACAACTTGCCGTCAGAATTGCTCTATTCAATTTTCCACCTTGACATTGTGAGGTTTATGTGACTGAAGGTATAAATCAGAAAATTTCATCTGGAGGAATGTTAACAAAGAAGTTATTCCAGTATGCATATGACTTGTACGTTTTAGAGTGCTGCCCCATGCCACCTTACTTCTGATTACTGTTGTTCATTTGCATTTCATAGTACATTTTTGTCAACCTAGGTGACAGCAAATTTTTCGATAGATATCTAGATTTTAATATGTTGTGTGGTATTTCTGTGCTTTCACCAGCAAATTGAAAAATTTGAGGAGAGGGCTGAAACAAAATGAAGCATCGCCTTTCTTTGACAAATTAGTCTTTGACAAAGTATGTAACAACTTCCTGCCACTCCTCTGCACCTCCTTGAGATGAGAATGTTTAGATTTCCCTTTTCTTGATCATTACCACAGATCAAACAAGGACTTGGGGGCCGAGTACGCATCATGATATCTGGAGCTGCACCATTACCTAGGCATATTGAGGAGTTCCTCAGAGTCACATGCTGCAGTGTCTTTTTACAAGGATATGGTAACAGTGAACTACTTTTGTGGTGCATGTATCTAAAAAAATTGTCATATGTTGTGTAGATCTTGTGTTGTACTTTCACTGCTCTTGAAAGAAGTCCATTCTCCACATTGTCATAGATCCTCTCCAAATAATTGAACACAAAGACAGATCTTCTATGCCTAATTTTTAGCACTTCTATTATTTTTGGCTTGCAGGTCTCACGGAAAGTTGCTCTGGGTGCTTCACATCTATAGCCAATGTACTCCCAATGATGGGAACAGTGGGAGTCCCCATTACAACCATAGAGGCAAGACTTGAGTCAGTTCCAGAAATGGGGTATGACGCTCTTTCCCATGTACCACGCGGAGAGATCTGCTTGAGGGGTAAAACCTTATTCTCCGGTTACTACAAGCGCCCAGACCTTACAAGTGAAGTAACCATGGACGGGTGGTTCCATACAGGTTAAAAGAACCATATCTATCCCCTCTTCTGTATATTAAAAACGTGCATCAGTTTGTTCAGTGACTTGCACACCGTTCTAGATGAGATCCACCTTAGTAAAAGAACACACCACCAAGGGCTTCTCAAAGCTCTAGCATCTCCTTAATGAGTTGGGGAAGTCAATTAAGGGCAATTCAGAAAGATGGATTTCCTCTTACACTAGATAGATTTCTCCTACAACTATATGTTCCAATTACTGCAAATCAAGCTTATATATAATGACGTTTGCTTTAGGCTTTATTCTATATTGGTGGTAGTTATTTCATAATTGTTTTTGAGATAGCAAGTCTGGATCATGCAGGTGACATTGGAGAATGGCAACCCAGTGGTGCAATGAAGATCATCGACAGAAGAAAGAATATCTTTAAATTGTCTCAAGGAGAATATATTGCTGCGGAGAACCTTGAAAGCGCATACCTGCAGTGCCCTCTTGTCACATCGGTAGTAATACTAGTGTGTTATGTTATTCTGTAACTAAAATAATGTGCAGGTATCGTCGAGTTTATATCATCTTACGGAATTCATATCATGCAGGTTTGGGTCTACGGAAACAGTTTCGAGTCCTTCATTGTAGGTGTGGTTGTTCCAGAAAAGAGGCTGGTAGAGGAGTGGGCAGCAGCCAATGATGTAACTGGGACATTTGAAGAGTTGTGCAAACATCCAAAAGCAAGAAAATACGTTCTTGACGAGCTCAATAATACTGGCCGAACACATGAAGTAAGTCATTAATCATTGGCATCTTAAAACACTTAACGGTACTGTGAGTCATGACTTGACTTGACATTAAATTTGATCACCACAGCTTAGAGGATTTGAGCTATTGAAAGCAGTTCATCTCGAACCAATACCATTTGACATTGAGAGAGACCTGATTACTCCGACCTTTAAATTGAAGAGGCCGCAGTTGCTCAAACATTACAAGGTAGGAAGACTCAACGTGATACATCGGTTTCTTGGTAATTAACAGTTGTTATATGTCATTTGTAATTCCTTTTTGTCATCATTTCTCTTCATGCGAAATAATGATTCCAGGACTTTATCGATGGACTGTACCAAGAAGCGAAGGGAAAAAGGGCATGACTCTTTTAGCCATGTAAACAGTACTGAATTGTGGTTATGCAGATGTAGTACGTTCATCTGAAAAGCTTATCTTCCCTCGTCTCTAGATGTAAAAGAAGGCTGGGAGAAAACTATCAAGAAAAATAAGGCATCTCTGTTCTGTTTTCTCTGTAACTGCTCTATCACTGCGTCAGTTACTGTCAAATTTCTCAACCCCCGAACACCCCTCACTCCCACCCCTTAAACAAAAAAAAAAAAAAAGAAAAAAGCTATTGATTAATTACGTTGCTATGAAAACTAAATTTGGATTGAAGAAGAATGATTTAAATTTAAACGACCGCCACCACTCAGTCGTCTTCAAGCCTATGTTCTATCACCCGGGCAACCTGTTCCGATGAGAAGAGTCCTGCAGTTGTTTTCCTAATCTGGTAACCTGTGATGAATTATATCCATGTACTTTTGCTTCGTTGCGTTGTGAGCTTGGAGAGGAGGAAAATACAAGCTGAGGAGACGAATACAGCTCCGGCAAAGCAAGCTAGGTCCAAGCAACTGGCCAGGGACACGTTCTTCAACTTTTCTAGCACTCCTGTTTGAAGCAGCAAAAGTATAGCATGCCCAATTCTTGATTTTGCCTCTCTTATGGACTGCATCTCCATACTCTTTGCAAGCTTCTGAAAATGATTTAGTAATATTATGAGATTCCTGGTGAAACATCTAAGATCACGAATCTTTCGTAGTTGAATCCAAAAATCTAACCTGGAGGTTAAATGAGCCAAGGCTGGATTCGGCAATTTGCCATCCTCTATTCCGTTTCGTGTTGGCCGAGCCAGAAAACATGACATACAACCCCATCCCGAAAGTAAGCAGGGCAGTTCCAACAAGAAACATATCTGTCAGGGATATTGGTCAAAACCACGAACTCGTTACCGTGTGAATAATAAGTATAAATTTGATTTAAAGATCCAAGTAGCTGCAAATAATCGATGATTTAGAAGTAGAGCGAATTTGTACCTATGGCTTCGATGAGTAGTTGTAAGATACCTTCTTGATCCAGCCCTTGTGATATCATTTGGAAATACTCAAAAAATGTCTCCAGAACAAGGAAGCAACCCTGAAATCCATCAAGTAGGAAGGAGAAAAACAAACTTTTGAATTCAGAAGAAATCTCAGAATTTAAATTCTTGACCCACCATCAATTGAAAATCCAGTACTCGTGCATTTAAAAAGAAAAAAAAAAAAACAATGAGTAAATCAGCAGCGTCATAGAAATCGCATCACTTAGAGATGCAGGCAATGCATTACCTCAACGAAGCACAAGACTGAGCCGATCAGGGATCCCGCAACCGCGATCAGTGTGAAGGATTGGCATCGCGCGATCCCCTGCTTTGAAGCAAGCAAATAGGTGAGGAGAATGCAGAGGAGATGGATTACGCAACATGAGAAAGTAGTAGGAGTAGTCGTACCGTTTCGACGAGCATCTCGGAATGTGCAGTACAAAAGCCCTTTGTAGCCTCCTGCGGCAGCGGACCGAAGAGTGTCAGAGCCAGCCTTGCCACCTGAGCTATGCGAGAAGATGAGAGATCCACAATCTCCATTCCCTTTTCGAACAAAGAAGGCTCGTGCTTCTTTTCAGGTGAAATCACCGCGGCGTCTGGAGAGACGGCCGCCACCCTCTTCTTCCCCTGGCAGCCGGGTGGAATGCTTTTCTCTCCTCCAACAGTCAAAAACCTGGGACGCGGGAGACGACAAGAATTGGAAGTAGAAGAGGAAGAGGAAGAGGGAGGGTGGTGATCTGATTGGAGAGCTCTGCTAATCCTCAGCAATCTGCTTGCTCCTGCCATTCTTTGTTGTTGTTGTTGTTTTTGTTTTTTTTTTTGGACCCTCTCTCTCACTCTGTATCTTGGCCAGAGAAGCGATCGGTCCGGTCCACTTGATTCCAAATTCTCCGTATTTAGTTGCTCTGCCTGCGTCCTTGCTCGTATATTTATTCACATATATTATGAAGGAATGGACAGGCCGCTGGAAGGTAGGTGGAAATGTGGACGAGGAGAGGGGAAGATTCGCGGCATATCTTTGGATCCATCCGCCGAGCGAGCAGATTTGGCGGGATCTGACCGAGAGGACGGAGGGAGAGAGGCAGTCGGCATGGAATTCAATTCACACAACGCGAGTACCCGTTTCCACTCTGGTGGGTGGGCCCGCGAGAGCCCGGAGCCGGACGCGTGTGGTGGAATCGAAGTTCTTTTCTGAGACTTCGTTCTTCCGACTTTTCCTAGGCGTTTCCAGTTCTACGGGAGGGGAGGATGACAGATTAGTGGCCGCTCGTTTTGCTTAAAGGAAAAGAGAGTGAAAAAAAAACACGTGCACAGCAACGGCCTTTCGCTTGCACTGGACGGTTTAGAAACGAAGCCTCTCCCTCACCCGTCAAAAACGTGCCGAACGCTGAATGTTGCGCTTCACATTAATGGTCCGGTGTGTGTTCGTACCTTCCCAGGCCGGTCCATTAGGAGTTCCCAAACCCAAAAACAACCCAAACACAATGACGCAGCCTTGATGAATAAAAACAAAGATTCAGATGAGATAAAAATCTTCTAGACAACGAGAAAGAACTTTAAATTCCAACTAAAAAAATAATCATATAATTTTTTTGATTTAAAAAAATTTGAATAAATATAAAACTAAATCGAAGACAGACCCCCAAACATAAAATAACCCTAAAACCCACTAAAATGATGAAATTTGGATCCAAAAAATGGGATGAATAGGTAAATCCGATTCACGATTGTAGAGCTTGAAACGAGCTTTCTGTTGATATATTATGAGTCCCGTAACTCTTCTTATATTAAAAGTTATAGTTGTTTAAAATTTAGGTTCCCGTTTTTGACGTTCCAATCCATTTATTTGGGCTTTTGCTACTTTCTGCGATCCATCTGACCCAAGTACTCTTCAGCCAAATATTCTGCATCATAAAACTATATCTAAAAACTATTTTATATTATTATTATTATTATTATTATATTGCTGTTGATTTTCAAGCTGGCTCTAAGATTGGTGAGTCTGATGGACATCGAGCTTAGACTGAGGTCAGCGCAGGTTGAAGAGAGCCAAAGTAGGTGACACACTAACTGATAGAGATCAAACCTACAAATAAAGTTCTTAATAGAAAGAGGATCATATTAGATGTATACTCTAAAAGTCAATATGACAGACATATTGTAATAATTGTAGGACATATTTTTGTACTTAAACAATTGATTTATCAATAAAGTGGATAATTTTTATCAATTCTTGTATTATGTATTCGAGAATCGTCTAAAAAAATAATAATTTAAAGATATATATTCTAAAGAGTTTAGATTTTGAGACATATATAATTAATTCTTAGATTGCTCCCATTTGATGGATCATCATAGAGATAGTGATTGATTCGATTAGATCGGCGCACGGATTGCTTCCTTCAAGATATTCGAGTTTCGAGTCTATAATGTAGAGGCACTGAGCGAGAGTACAGGTGGTTGTTAGAGAACATCAGTACTGAGGGTGACCATATGAGAGATCACATGATATCTACTCATTCATTAGTGATCTTCTCGATGCTGTAGTGGTGTGAATGGTTTCTTGACCTGCGGTACCTCGGCTGCTCATAGTAGGGTTGCTGTGTTGAAAATTATGTCCCAAAACCAATCATCAGCTTGTTAACGGTTGAGCTCATTATTATAATTATATATAAATTATTAAATAATAAATATTATTTAATTTTTGCACATTTTATACATCTTCTTTGAACTTTTGTATTGTGATGAAGTCATTAGGGCTATTTGAATCGATATAAGAAGATATATCGTATAGTCCTTAAACCTAATTCATGATCCAACGATATGCTATTATTAAGACGATAGCTATATCAAGTGTAGGACATTGTGTGTCATGGATATTAGTTGTCCTCTTAACAAGGAGTGTGAAAATACTGACATAGCATGTAAGTGAGATATAGGTATACTGTGGGAAATTCAGTGCAGGGGTAAAATGGTAATTTTAAATTTTTTTCAAAATTATGATTTTACAGTGGAAAAATATTAATTAATCTAATTAATTAATATGAATTTATCCTACACTAGGATCTAAATATGATATATAGCATACATTCATTTAAATTTGAAATTCAAATTCGAACAGTAAACACTTTACTGTAATGTGTTCAGAACACAATATCTTTGTGCGGGTAGTAGATCGCCGCAATCTGATCACCGTTGAAAGAGTCTGATCATCACGATGCAGCCACACAGCATGTCTGACCTCTGCAGATCGTCTACACGAAGCTCCCGATCTGATCGACTCTTCACGAGTGCTAGTTCGTTGTAGAGCCATTTTGACGGCCGATGCTGATCGAACTCCTTCGATCGATGTCTGTCGATTCTTTGGATACTCCGGATCATCAACAAACATACTTGAGAGGATGTTGAAGATCTTCTTGAAATTTTGTGGGCTCACGACACTCGTAGCTCACTTTCTCACTTCCCGAACCCCAGGCTAAAACTCTAGGGAACTCACTAGAAACTTTGCACCCACTTTTCTTTCTTTTTCTTTTGGAAGGATATGGACTTCCTTCTCATGCACAAGACTTCCTCACGCCCCAAAATTTTTCTCCAAAAATCTTCTTCCTACACGCCTCACTCTTCTCCTCCTTTTATAACAATGTCAAACGTCTTATCCAAAAGAAAGGATAAAGATGAGTAATTACACATTTGAATTCAAATCAAATTTTGAATTCAAATGGACACCAACTCATCCCTTATCTACTAAAGGTATGAGACATGGCTTAAATTATGCATGGAGTGATTTCATGAGAAATATTTTTCTCATGTAATAAATGTGGCGTTAATAAAGGGATAAGGCGCAAAGATTGATTGCCCATTCAAATTCAAACTTTATTTTGAATTTGAATGGCCAACCAATCATCCTTATCCATTCAATTAGCACATTAAAGTGGGGCATGGAGAGGGCTTGGCGTGAGGAAAAAATTTATGAGAAGTTTCTTCTCATGAATTCAAATGGGTGCAATGAAAGTGAGGTGGCGCATGGAGATTGGGTCAAGGTGGTTTCAATATTTAAACCAACCTAATTGAACCAAATAAGTTAAGTCCAATTAGATTAATTTAAATCCAACTTAATTAGGCTTAATTAGGCTCAATAAAATTCTAATCAAATCAAGAATTGACTAAGCCCAACCCCTAATCAAATCAGGGACCAAACCATCTCGACGATTAGGTTAACTCTTAACCTAATCGGGTCAAACCCAACTGAATCCAATTCAATTGGACTTGATCCAAAAATAATTACTCAATCAAATTGAGTTAATTAGTGATCAAATCACTAATAAAACCTCTCATAAATATTGAGTCCAAATTCGATGGGTAATCGGGCATCAGAATTCATCGATATGTAACCCTGATCGAAGAGTCCCAAACCAGTGGGACTCTTGACCCCGGTACCCAAAATGTGTGGGACTCATGATCAGAGAATCCTGATTCTCGATCATAGAGTCCCAAATATGTAGGACTCATAGTCCACGAGTATTAAGACTCTTCATCAGCCATCAGATCAGATATGAATCTCTAATGTGTGTGACCCCGCAAGTTCGAACCTACGTCGGTAGCACAGGAACCAATTTCTGTACTAATCGAAATGACCATCTAGCAATGGTACCCGACATTCGGATAGGTCGAAGAGTCATAGTTGCAACACTCAGAACCTACATGAATATGATTACTGTATAATTCATCCTTTTGACCCCTGTGTTTAGGATGACTCAGGGTTAAACTGTCAACCCTGATCAGATCATCCGAATCGTGCTCAACTCAAACAGTCCTGTGACTCCTCACAAGGACTATCCTGGCCAAGATTTTGCTAAATTGAAACACGACTGTACACAGCTCCTAAACTGGAGTGGTCAATCCCATCTTGACACACGCACCGACAAGTCAAGTACTTGACTACACCCAGCAGCCTTCCGTCACTGAATTAAAAATTCAGGTAGTCTAGTGCTTAAGTGTAGTGAGTTGCTTGCAAGTCACCGTGGCGGTCTCAGGTCGGAGATATATTTATACCCATATTCTATCGCAGCAAATCTTGACAGCAGAAATAGCTCCGGAGTTGGCCATGTTTAGTGCAGATGTACCCTTACATCTCACCTGTATGCCATACCAGTGTCTCCACACTCATTGGTTAAGAGGACAACCAACCTATATGGCACACAATGACCTATGCTTGATAAACGTTGTCGTCCTTGGTAACAACGTATCATTTGATCGTGAACAGATTTAATGACTAAACGACAAATCCTCCTTTGTCGAGTCTAAATAGTCCTAAGGACTTCACCACAACATAGGAGTTCATTAGAAGATGAAACATTTTAGGATGAAAAATATCAAAATAATTTTTATTAATTCATAATTCATGTACAAATACAAAAATGAGCACAACCGTCAACAAGCTGACGATTGGCTTTGGGACACTATTCCCAACAATCTTTCACTTGGTCTAAAGCCAATCGGTGCAGTATCTAATACCCATCTTCGACTTGTAGTCATCGAACTCTTTCACCATAATGGCTTTAGTGAATGGGTCGGCCAGGTTCTCCTTTTCATCGATCTTCTGAAGGTCGACATCACCTTGATCCATAATTTTTTGGATGAGATGGTAGTGGTGCAGAATATGCTTCGTCTGCTGGTGTGCCTTAGGTTCTTTCGCTTGAGCAATGGCTCCAGAGCTGTCACAGTAGAGCAGAACTAGACCAACAAGGGAGGGTGCTACTCCGAGCTTGATGATGAATTTTCTCAGCCACACCGCTTCTTTGGCAGCATCTGATGCAGCGACATACTCCGCCTCGCAAACTGAATCAGCCACTGTGTGTTGCTTGGAATTCTTCCAGCAGATAACCCCACCATTAAGGGTAAAAATAAATTTTGATACACTTTTGCTGTCATCGTGATCAGACTGGAAACTAGAGTCTGTAAACTCTATAAGTCTCAAGTCTGATTCACCATAAACAAGCCATTGGTCCTTAGTATTTCTTAAATACTTCAGGATGGTTTTAACAACATTCCAGTGATTCTCCCCTGGATCAGATTGGTATCTACTCACTACCCCAAGTGAGTATGCCACATCTGGTCATGTACATGTCATGGCGTACATGATAGATCCCACTGTCGAAGTATATGAAATCCTATCCATACGCTCTCTCTCTTGAGGTGTTGTCGAACAATCTCTCTTCGAGAGAGAAATTTCATAGCCTATCGGAAGATAGCCTTTCTTGAAATTCTCCATGCTGAACCTTTTCAGCATAGTATCAATGTACGTGGACTGAGATAAACCAAGCAACCTTTTAGATCTATCCCTATAGATCCTCATCCCTAGGATGTAGGAAGCTTCTCCCAGATCCTTTATGGAGAACTGTGACGACAGCCAAATCTTTATTCCCTATAATGCAGGGACATCATTCTCGATTAAGAGAATGTCATCCACATACAATACAAGAAATACTACTACTGGACCATTAGCCCACTTATAAATGCAGGGCTCTTCTCCATTCTTAACGAAGCCATACGTTTTGATCATCTTATCAAAACGTATGTTCCAACTCCGTGATGCCTGTTTAAGTCCATAAATGGACCTCTGTAGCCTGCACACCTTAGACTCATCTGTGGATGTGAATCCTTCAGGTTGTATCATATACACATCTTCATCCAGCTCTCCGTTTAGAAAAGCTATCTTCACATCCATCTGCCAGATTTCATAGTCTAGATGGGTAGCTATCGCAAGCATAATCCGAATAGATTTGAGCATTGCCACAAGTTAAAATGTCTCATCATAATCTATACCATAACATTGACGATATCCCTTGGCAACCAGATGGGCTTTATAGGTTTCCACCTTTCCGTCTGCGCCTCTCTTCCTCTTGAAGACCCACTTACACCCTATGGATTTTACTCCTTCGGGTGGGTTAACCAATGTCCACACATCGTTGACCTTCATGGACTCCATTTCGGATTTCATGGCCTCTAGCCATTTCTCAGAGTCAGATCTCTGCATTGCATCCATGTAGGTGATCGAATCCTCATCGTTTTCATCAAGTTTGATAGGATCGTCGTCCCGGACCAAGAAACCATAGTATCTGTCCGGTTGACATGGTACTCTACCAAATCGCCTTAAGGGTGCTTGAACAATGGGCTCCGGATCTGATCTAACCAAATCCGGTTCAGGTTTAGTAACTTGTGTCGATTTTTTCACCTGTCGAACTTCGTCAAGTTCGACCTTAGAGGCAACAGTCCCTTCACCAAGGAACTCCTTTTCTAAAAAGATTGCCTTAAGGCTGACAAACACTTTTTGCTCATCAGCTAGGTAGAAGTAATACCCTTTGGTCTCTTTTGGATACCCTATAAAATTACACTTGTCAGACCTAGGTCCAAGCTTGTCCGTAATTAAACGTTTAACATAAGTCGGACACCTCCCAAACCCTAAGGTGCGAGAGTACTGGCTTACGTCCTATCCATATCTCATATGGCGTTTTGGTTACAGGCTTACTCGAAACTCTATTTAGAAGGTAACAAGCCGATTCGAGTGCATATCCCCAGAGGAAGATCGGCAGACCAGCAAACCCCATCATGGATCGAACTATGTCCAACAAGGTCCGATTCCTCCTTTCAGATACACCATTATGTTGTGGTGTTTCAGGAGGAGTCCACTGAGAGAGAATCCCATTCTCCTCAAGATATGTTAGAAAATCATTGGAAAGGTATTCACCTCCTCGATCAGATTGAAGAGTTTTAATACACTTCCCAGTTTGTTTTTCTACCTCATTTCGAAATAATTTGAACATTTCAAATGACTCCGATTTATGCTTCATTAAATAGACATACCCATACCTCGATAGGTCGTCTGTGAAGGTTATGAAGTAGAAATATCCACCTCTTGCACTTGAGCTCATGGGTCCACATACATCAGAATGTACCAGACCCAAGAGTTCACTGGCTCGCTCACCTTTTCTAGTAAAAGGTGATTTGGTCATTTTACCAAGAAGACAGGACTCACAGGTTGGAAGTGATTCACAATCACCTACTTCAAGAATTCCTTCTTGAGCCAATCTGTTTATCCTGTTCTTATTGATATGACCTAGCCTACAGTGCCAAAGATAGACTTCTGACACATTATCTATTCTAGGACGTTTACCGGAGGTTTGAACCACATTAACAGGTTATGATAGAAAGTAAATTTCATTATTAAGTTGTCCAACAAATATTGTAACACCATTCAAAATGATATTGCAAATATTTTCTTTTATTAAAAATTGATAACCGTTCATGGCCAAAAGGCCTACAAAAATAATATTTAATAAAAAGCTTGGACAATAGTGACATTCACTTAGAATTACGTTTCGAGAATTGATTACAAGGTTCATGATTCCTGTTGGGTATAAAATACCCACAGCCGAAGTCCTCAGTGGAATCGACTACACGACAACTTCGCCCGGGCTCCTACGGGAGCCGGGCTCCGTCACCAAGAACTCCAACAACTGCAGCCGCAAGCAGACTCAGCCCGGACTCCTACGGGAGCCGGGCTCCGCCGCCGACATCGACTACAGGACAGCTTCGCCCGGACTCCTACGGGAGTCGGGCTCCGTCCTCAGCATCAACCGCTGGTAGGCCTCGTCCGGACTCCTACGGGAGCCGGACCTCCCCTCTGACTTTAATTGCAGGGAGACTTCGCCCGGACTCTTATGGGAGCCGGGCTTCATCCTCGATGCCAACAACTGCAGCCGCAAGCAGACTCAGCCCGGACTCCTACGGGAGCCGGGCTCCACCGCCGACATCAACTACAGGACAGCTCCGCCCAGACTCCTATGGGAGTCGGGCTCCATCCTCAGCATCAACCGCTGGTAGCCTCGTCCGGACTCCTACGGGAGCCGGACCTCCCCTCTGACTTTAATTGCAGGGAGACTTCGCCCGGACTCTTATGTGAGCCGGGCTTCATCCTCGATGCCAACAACTGCAGCCGCAAGCAGACTCAGCCCGGACTCCTACGGGAGCCGGGCTCCACCGCCGACATCGACTACAGGACAGCTCCGCCCAGACTCCTACGGGAGTCGGGCTCCGTCCTCAGCATCAACCGTTGGTAGGCCTCGTCCGGACTCCTATGGGAGCCAGACCTCTCCTCTGACTTTAATTGCAGGGAGACTTCGCCCGGACTCTTATGGGAGCTGGGCTTCATCCTCGACGCCAACAACTGCAGCCGCAAGCAGACTCCGTCCGGACTCCTACGGGGGTCGGGCTCCGCCGCCGACAACGACTACAGGACAGCTTCGCCCGGACTCCTACGGGAGCCGGGCTCCGTCCTCAGCGTCAACTGCTGGTAAGCCCCGTCCGGACTCCTACGGGAGCCGGACTTCGCCTTTAACCTTGACTGCAGGAAAGCTTCGCCCGGACTCCTACGGGAGCCGGGCTCCGTCCTCAGCGTCAACTGCTGGTAAGCCCCGTCCGGACTCCTACGGGAGCCGGACTTCGCCTTTACCTTGATTGCAGGAAGACTTCGCCCGGACTCCTACGGGAGCCGGGTTCCGCCCGCAACTTCAGCTCCGAGAGGGTTCCACCCGGACTCCCACGGAAGCCGGGCTCCACCCACGACCCCAACTGCAAGGAGGACTCCGCCCGGACCTCTACAGAGGCCGGACTCCGACTGCTGCCGAGCTTCAACCGACAGATCCGCGCCCCTGGCAGGTCACAATAACAATCATGATCCTGTTCCACTTCCTGTAGCGGATTCTGCGCGGCTCCATCACTCCCTGTGGTGGACCCATTACTCTCTGACAGACTGTGTCAACGGCCACGATTTTGCTCCGCTCCCTGCGGCAGGTGCTGCGCGACTCCACTACTCCCTGACAACTAGCGGCAACGGACGCCGCTCCACCACCTGCAACAGGCTCTACGTGGCAGGCCATAGCAATAGCCACGGGTCTACTCCACTACCCTTCACAATAAATTCTCCTGACCATGGGCGGCCCACTACCAGATGGTTACAAATGTCGCCATCAATCCGTTGCCTCCTCCGCCTATAAAAGGGGGACCCATATACGTTATTCTATAAGCTCATTTCTTATCTCAAAACTCTGCTA
>NC_026007.2:0-63910 GCF_000442705.2 Elaeis guineensis | reverse complement strand
TTAAGTATTTTAAATTAAGAAATTATATTTAATTTATCTTATTTATTAAGAATTTGATGTTTCTTTCGATGTTTTACAGGAAAGGTGATCGCTGATACAAAGAGTCCGATTCATAGATCAAAAAGATTCAAGTTTGAAGAAAATGAACTTAAAATAAATTAAAATAAAAGAAAGACACATCTGGTATTATAGAAAATGAAGATACTATGCAAGGAATCTAAAAAGGATATAGAAGTCATCATTAATGAACTTTTGTATCCTTTTGGAATATACAAAAGGTTCACGTGAATAATGCTGGGCGCATGAAGTCTGGCGCGCGTGATGTGAATCCAAAAGAAGAAATTGGTGGGACGCGCGCGTGAAGGTTGGCAACACGAGCTCGTGGGCGCACGTGAACGCGCGGATGCTGGCAGGGACGCGAGCGGACGCGTGAGGCAGGACGTGGGCAGGCACGCACCGCAGACACAGTGGCGAGCAAATTAAAGAAAAAATTTTTGTTTGGAAATATTTCAAGTGGAAAGATTTGTATTTTTTTTAGTCCCACATCGGAAAACCATGTAAAACTCCTCCCCCCTAATATCTATAAAAAGGCTTTTGTACTCCCATTAAAGGGGGAGCCCAGAAATTCTTCTAAAGCCTTGCATAGAGGAATAGAAAGGGACTACTTCATGAGCAGCTAGGCTAGCAGTCTCGGGAGTGGAGAAGAAATTTTGTAACGACACAGAGATGGTTTATTGTTCTAAACTTTTCTGTATTTCTTTATATGCAATAAAATTATGCTTTTTATTTAAATTATCATGAGTTCTTTATTTGCTCCCTATCATATGCTTTTATTTATGCTTTCTTGTTAGATTAATATTAGGAACAACTTTTACTTTCCGGAGACGCATCGTGATCTACGGATACGGGGTGTGCCGAGGAAAGAAGAGTTGTGTACCTAGTCTTTCCGGAGACGCGCCGTGATCTACGGGTACGGAGCGTGCCGAGGAAAGACAGGTATTTTTCTAAGATAAATCATATTTATTTAGTTAAAAAGAGATACAACTCTGCTAGTGCAAATTAATTCAAAACTCCCGAGCTCTTTATTTTTTAATTACCACAATTTTACGATAATTTATTTTCTAAATCAAAAACAACGCTTCTTTCTTTTACCTTGCAATTTCAACTTAGCCCAAGGTCCCTGAGGATACGATCTCGACTCATCCTACCTACGTAGTGAGTAGAGTTATTTTTGGTGCTATCAATGACTAGGCATCAAATTTTGGCGCCGTTGCCGGAGATCTTGGCACGGTTGAATTAAAAAAAAAAAAAATTGAAAAAAAAATTAAAAAAAAAAATACTTTTCAGTTTTTATTTCTCATTTTAAATTTTTTTTTTCAGTGCTTTCTAGCTAAATAATCTTATTTGCATAATTACAGAATTACCTTGCATAACTAATTTACTATTTAGAATTTTGCTGCTTAGAATAATTTGCTACTTTTCATAGCCCAGTAATTTATTGCTTTTAGACTTAATCACTTAAATTTATTTTCTTGCAAAACTAAAAAAAAAATTAAAAAAAATATATAAAAAGATAAAATTATATAAAAAAAAAAAAAACCACTGACATTTCATAACACTTAACTAAAATAGCGTAACCTCAAATATAAAAATTTCTAACCTGATTGGACACCTTGTTTCTTTGCATTGCATCTCCATAATTGATCTTAAGGGCAATAACCCATTAACCAGATAAGGTGGGGATTTGATCACCCTTCCTTGGCCCACAAATCACTCTCTTGCATTTGCATAACCTAGACCTTAATTTAAAATCAACTAGACGTCAACCCTAGGAATTTCGAGCTCAATAGGATAAGAAAGCTCTAGAGTTGAACCGAGTGCGGATTGGTTAATTGCTCGGTGTCTAAGGCAAGTGGTTAAAGAAAGTGGTTTTCAATTGGTTCTGTTGACTGACCTGGCCAACTTAGTTGGTGTCTAAGGAAAGCAACGAGCAGGGAACCTCCCACATCTTACGCTTACCTGGCCGAGTCAGTTAGTCAGTCTTGAGCTTGGAGTGCTCAAAAGCAATCTTGAAAGTTAGGAGCTGTCTAGATCTAAGTTAACCTTAGGATAGAGAGTCTATGATTGTTTAAGTTGATTGCAATTAACATCTAAACATTAATTAATTTCTCCCTTTTCATAGATTTAAGATTCTTAGGTTCTTCTCTTTAGATTTTCTTCATTCTTTTCTCACTTTATTATAAAAATATATATTATAAAAAAAAAAAATTTTGTGTGTGCTCTACAGTATAATTGTAAGGTGTATGCTTGGCCGTAGATCGTTACGACCAGAAATCCAACCTTTTGATCCAGAAATAGAAAGAACCTTTAGAGCCAACAGATATAAAAAGATGGACCGAAATCAGGAGAATGATCCACCCAAGCAATTGAAGGAGTACTTTACTCCTTCCACATATACCTACTCTCCTTGTATTCAAGTACCCCCTGTGGAGGCCACTCAATATGAAATTAAGTCCAGTATAATCCAAATGTTACCTTCATTTTATGGACTTAATAATGAAGACCCTTATAAACATCTTGAAGAATTTCTTGAGATATGCTCAACTGTCAAAATTCACAACTTCTCCGATGATGATCTTAGGTTGAAATTATTCCCTTTTTCACTTAAGGACAAAGCCAAATACTGGCTACATACTTTGGATTCCATGACTATATCAACCTGGGACCAGCTGCAAGGAGAGTTTCTCAAGAAATATTTTCCCATAGGAAAAACGAATCAAATAAGGAAAGCCATAACTAGTTTTTCCCAATTAGATGGAGAAATGTTTCATGAAACATGGGAAAGATTAAAGGATCTTATTAGAAAATATCCCCACCATGCTGTACCCAAGTGGCAGTTAATCCAATGTTTTTATGATGGGCTCTCTGAAAGACATCGACAAATGGTCGATGCATCATGCGGTGGGACATTTATGCTGAAAAGTGAGGATGAGGCATGGCAACTGTTTGAAATTTTAAGTGAAAATTCATTACATCATATGTCTGCCTCCATTAGAGATAAACCCATGTTAAACTCAAAAAGAGGTGGAATATATGAAGTAGGAAATGCCATAGATATCCATCAAAAGGTAGATGAACTGTCCCAAAAATTAGATCGTCTTCTAAACACTGGACAATCCCCGATTCCACCTAATCCAATCCAAGAAGTTTGTGCATTGTGTGCAAGTCCAAATCATTTTGTTAGTGAATGCCCAGCCGCATCCCAATTTCCTGAGTTTGTGCACGAACAGGTTCAACAAGTCCAACAAGCTCGCAGACCAGGAAACGATCCATATTCGAACACTTATAACCCCGGCTGGAGAAACCATCCAAATTTTTCTTGGAGACCACAACCAGTGGTTGGTCCTGCCACATCTTGACCTCAATATCAAGACTCAACATATAGGCATGGACCATACCATCAATTTCAAAATGTTCCTCAACCGTCTACTACTGGTCACAGCTCAGCTTTTGAGGAAAAAGTCCTGAAAGCACTAGAAAGATTAGAAGTCAACACTCAGACCCTTAACTCCCACACACAATCCATTGCTAAGCTAGAGACCCAAATAGGTCAACTAGCAACTGCATTCAGTAGGAGGGAAGGAGGAAAATTACCTAGCCAATCAGAGAGCAACCCAAGAGGGCAATTTGTGATTGAGAGTTCTAATACCCCAGAAGCTTTTTCTGAACATGCCAAATCAATCATGACTCTGAGAAGTGGGAAGGTCATTGAACACACTAGTAAAACCAATGAGACCGACCCTAAATCTCTAACCGAATCCAAATCACCCAAGAACAAGGAGGACCTGAAAATAGAGAAGGAACCAACTGCACCAGAATCATCTTACTTGCCTAAAGCCCCATTTCCGGATGCCCTGAAAGCCCCTATTCCTGTAGATAAGAAGGGAGGAAAACTCGATGAGATGTTGGAATTGTTTAAGCAAGTCCAAATTAATCTTTCCCTTCTAGACGCAATCAAACAGGTCCCTGCTTATGCCAAATTTTTGAAGGATTTGTGCACCCAAAAA
This sequence comes from Elaeis guineensis, assembly GCF_000442705.2. NCBI lineage: Eukaryota > Viridiplantae > Streptophyta > Magnoliopsida > Arecales > Arecaceae > Elaeis > Elaeis guineensis. Next base: position 59,843 of record NC_026007.2, on the reverse strand, counting down.
CGTAAATCTAGATCACAAATTCCAAAGAAAGTACGTCTCACTGAACAGGCTAGTTCTGTCTTTCAGCATGCCACTCCTCCAAAGCTTAAGGACCAAGGAGCCCCCATCATTTCCTGTGTTATAGGAGATTATCACATTGAAAAAGCTCTTCTGGATTTAGGGGCAAGTGTGAATCTTTTACCTAGTTCGGTGTATGAACTTTTTGGATTTGGAGAACTGAAACCCACATCAGTCACATTACAGTTAGCCGACAGATCAATTAAAGAACCACGTGGAATGCTTGAGGATGTCTTGGTCAAGGTAGATGAGTTTTACTTTTCAGTTGATTTTCTGGTTCTCGATATGGAATTAAGTGGCAACCCCAGACAAATTCCCATTATCTTAGGACGATCCTTCCTAGCTATGGCAAATGCATGCATTAATTGTAGGACAGGAGTCATGGACGTATCGTTTGGGAATAAGAAACTAAGACTGAATATGTTTGGTGCTTCCCAAGGACCATCAATGGATAGTTGCTTCGAAGTAGATACACTAGAAGATATTATAGAAGATGCAACACCCATAATTCTAGCACCAGACCCCTCAGATACTTGCTTGGCTCACTCTGGAGTGTGTGACTTTGAGGAATATAGGAAAGAAGTTAACATCTTGTTAGATACACCACATGATAAAACCACTCCTCCATGGACAATCAAGTATGAGCCATTGCCCACATTAGCCAGTACACCAATAGTCCCATCTTTAGAATCACCACCTACGTTAGAATTGAAACCTCTTCCTGCCACGCTTAAGTATATATTTTTAGGACTCAATGACACCCTCCCGGCAATCATTGCATCAGACTTGACCCCTAATCAGGAAGCACAATTGGTTGGTATTCTGAAGGAATATAAAGAGGCTATCGATTGGTCCATTGCCGATTTAAAAGAAATTGACCCCTCCATTTGCATGCATCATATTCATTTTGAGGAAAATGCCAAACCCCATCGAGATATGCAGAGGAGATTGAACCCAAACATGCGTGAAGTAGTAAAGAAAGAGGTGGTAAAGTGGTTAGATGCTGGAATCATCTACCCCATATCCGATAGTAAATGGGTCAGTCCCACTCAAGTAGTACCTAAGAAATCTGGTATTACTGTGGTGGAGAACGAAGAAGGTGAACTACTTCCAACTCGCATATCATCTGGATGGCGAGTATGCATAGATTATAGAAAACTGAATGCCGTTACTAGGAAGGATCATTTTCCATTGCCCTTCATCGATCAAATCCTAGAACGGTTAGCAGGACAAAGTTTCTACTGTTTTCTTGATGGTTATTCAGGGTACAATCAAGTACCTGTATTTCCGGATGATCAAGAAAAGACGACCTTCACTTGCCCCTATGGCACCTTCGCTTTTCGGCGTATGCCATTTGGGCTTTGCAATGCACCCGCTACATTTCAACGGTGCATACTGGCCATTTTTTCGGATATGGTGGACAAATGTCTTGAAGTTTTTATGGATGATTTTTCTGTGTTTGGAACCACCTTTGAAGATTGTCTCCATAATCTTTCAAAAGTTCTTAAACGGTGTATGGAGACAAATCTTGTCCTAAGTTGGGAAAAGAGCCATTTCATGGTGCGGAAAGGAATTGTATTAGGACATATTATTTCTGAAAAAGGGATTGAGGTAGATAAAGCCAAAGTTGAGGTCATTTCAAAACTACCACCTCCTACTTCGGTCCGACAAATACGATCTTTCTTAGGTCATGCTGGATTTTATAGACGCTTCATCAAAGACTTTAGCAAGATTTCAAGACCCTTGTGCAATCTGTTGGCCAAGGATACACCATTTGTCTTTGATGAAGACTGTTTGAAAGTATTCAACACATTACGAACAGCCCTGACAACAGCACCCATAATAAAACCCCCTGACTGGTCCATTCCATTTGAGATTATGTGTGATGCCTCTGACTTTGCAATAGGTGCCGTCTTAGGCCAAAAAATCAATAAAGAGCCACATGTGATCTATTATGCTAGCAAGACTCTTTCCGATGCCCAATTAAACTACACCACAACAGAAAAAGAGCTACTAGCAGTAGTGTTTGCCCTTGAAAAATTTTGTTCATATCTGTTAGGGTCTAAGGTTCTAGTTTACTCTGATCATGCGGCTCTGAAACATCTCCTCTCAAAGAAAGATACTAAACCGCGTTTAATCAGATGGATCATTCTTTTACAAGAATTTGATCTGGAAATCCTAGATAAGAAGGGTTCTGAGAATGTGGTAGCTGATCACATCTCCAGGATCTTAGTTGAACACACGATAGGCATAGATGAGGTTAAAGAAAAATTTCCTGACGAACAACTTTTCGCAATCTCTTCTAGCCGTCCTCCATGGTTTGCCCATATTGTCAATTACTTATCAACAGGATAAGTACCTTCTCACTGGACAAAACAAGAAAAGGATCGATTTTTCTCGCAAATTAAACATTATTTCTGGGAAGACCCTGAACTATTCAAATACTGTCCTGACCAAGTTATTCACCGTTGTGTCCCCGAGAGTGAATTCCAAAGCATTCTCACTTTTTGCCATTCTTCGGCATGTGGGGGATATTTTAGTGGAAGAAAAACTGCAGCAAAAGTACTGCAGAGTGGGTTTTATTGGCCAACGCTTTTCAAGGATGCACATGAATTTGGCCGAAGTTGTCTGCGATGTCAGCAAACAGGAAATTTATCCAAGAAGGATATGATGCCGCTGACCCCCATTTTAGTAGTAGAAATTTTCGATGTTTGGGGGATTGATTTCATGGGACCTTTTCCAGCCTCATTTGGATTTGAATATATTCTAGTGGCAGTGGATTACGTATCAAAATGGGTGGAGACAATAGCTACACGGACTAATGATAATAAAATTGTAATTAATTTTATCCAACGAAACATCATTAGTCGATTTGGCTTCCCAAGGGTGATCATTAGTGATGGGGGGACTCATTTTATGAATAAACATTTTGAAGCACTTATGAAAAAATATAATATTTCACACAAAGTGGCCACACCATATCACCCTCAAACTAATGGTCAGGTAGAGGTGTCAAATAGGGAGATTAAACATATCCTAGAAAAGACGGTTAGGCCCGATAGAAAGGATTGGTCTCTTCGCTTAGACGATGCATTATGGGCTTACCGTACTGCTTTTAAAACACCCATAGGAATGTCTCCCTATCGACTTGTATTCGGAAAAGCTTGTCATTTGCCGGTGGAATTGGAACATCGTGCATTTTGGGCCATATGGCAATTTAACTTTGATATGAAAAATGCAGGTTCCAATAGGAGACTCCAATTAAATGAACTTGAAGAGCTACGCAATGGAGAATATGAGAGTGTCAAAATTTATAAGGCTCGAACTAAAGCATATCATGATAAATTTATTGCACGAAAAACGTTCGAGCCTAATCAAAAAGTTTGGCTCTTTAATTCTAGGTTGCGTCTGTTTCCTGGAAAACTTCGCTCACGTTGGGACGGACCTTTCATTGTAACTCAGGTATTTCCTCATGGAGCTATAGAACTCAAAAATCCTAAACAGGGGAACACTTTTAAAGTGAACGGTTAACGATTGAAACCTTACATAGATGGAATTAATGATGGAGAATTAATTGAATCTGTTGAATTAGTAGATCCAAAACTGCCATAATACTCAATTCAGTCTGGCTGAAGACGTAAAACTTAGCGCTTGTTGGGAGGCAACCCAATGATTTCATATTTTTTTTTACTTTACCGTAGCTGCAGAAATTTAGAACAAGAGCCTATTAATCAATGAAGCTATCTTCAACTGCCGAAGTAAAATTATCCCGGGTGCACTCTCTCCTTTTATTTTCTTTGCTTTCATTGAGGACAATGTAGATTAAGTTGGGGGGGGATTAATCAAATCCTCGAGTATGGTCAGAAATAATTAGTTTTGTGTATTCAAATTTTATTTTGATTAAGAGTCAATTAGGCATCCTAATAAATGAATGATTAACGATCAAGATAATTTTAGAGATACTGAGGAATAAATTATTAAGAAAACCCAATGAATGGTAGGGTTTGAACTAGACCAAATTTTAGGAGTGATTCTACAACCCTCTTCTTACTGATCTCAATAAAGAATCTGCTTCATGAAAAATTGGGTGGAAAGATCGAGGTATGCAAAACTTCTCCTTAAAAAAAAAAAAAAAAAAAAAAAAAAAAAAAAAAAAAGAGAGAGAAAAACAACATTGGTCTCCTACTGAGTAACCGGGCCCTTTCGCCTAAGTAAGCGTTGTGGTTCGCCTAAAAAGGTAGGCAATGTTATATATATATATATAAAAAAAAAAAAAAAAAAGGGGGACTAAATTGCAAGAAGATAATAAACCTCTTTTCCATTAAGTTAGAGGATTTAAAGAGTAAAGTGGGGAGTTGGTGAAAGAAAAGCTCTGAAAATTTTTTAGTTAAAACTCAGCCACTAATTGGGTCAAATTGATAATCCAATGAAATATCTCTTTAATGGTCTGACCAAGTAACATCTACCTTTTGGGATGCCTAATCTACTTTTTATTCAAAATCAAGTCGGTATACAATGTTGATATATATATTTTACTCGAGGACGAGCAAAATTCAAGTTGGGGGGTGTGATAAACACTTAATTTAAGTATTTTAAATTAAGAAATTATATTTAATTTATCTTATTTATTAAGAATTTGATGTTTCTTTCGATGTTTTACAGGAAAGGTGATCGCTGATACAAAGAGTCCGATTCATAGATCAAAAAGATTCAAGTTTGAAGAAAATTGAACTTAAAATAAAATTAAAATAAAAGAAAGACACATCTGGTATTATAGAAAATGAAGATACTATGCAAGGAATCTAAAAAGGATATAGAAGTCATTATTAATGAACTTTTGTATCTTTTTGGAATATACAAAAAAAGGTTCACGTGAATAATGCTGGGCGCATGAAGTCTGGCGCGCGTGATGTGAATCCAAAAGAAGAAATTGTGGGACGCGCGCGTGAAGGTTGGCAACACGAGCTCGTGGGCGCGCGTGAATGCGCGGATGCTGGCAGGACGCGACGCGGAACGCGTGAGGCAGGACGCGGGCAGGCGCGCACCGCAGACACAGTGGCGAGCAAATTAAAGAAAAAAATTTTATTTGGAAATATTTCAAGTGGAAAGATTTGTATTTTTTTTAGTCCCACATCGAAAAACCATGTAAAACTCCTCCTCCCTAATATCTATAAAAAGGCTTTTGTACTCCCATTAAAGGGGGAGCCCAGAAATTCTTTTAAAGCCTTGCATAGAGGAATAAAAAGGGACTACTTCATGAGCAGCTAGGCTAGCAGTCTCGGGAGTGGAGAAGAAATTTTGTAACGACACAGAGATGGTTTATTGTTCTAAACTTTTCTGTATTTCTTTATATGCAATAAAGATTATGCTTTTTATTTAAATTGTCATGAGTTCTTTATTTGCTCCCTATCATATGCTTTTATTTATGCTTTCTTGTTAGATTAATATTAGGAACAACTTTTACTTTCTGGAGACGCGTCGTGATCTACGGATACGGAGCGTGCCGAGGAAAGAAGAGTTGTATACCTAGTCTTTCCGGAGATGCGCCGTGATCTACGGGTACGGAGCATGCCGAGGAAAGACAGGTATTTTTCCTAAGATTAATCACATTTATTTAGTTAAAAAAGAGATACAACTCTGCTAGTGCAAATTAATTCAAAACTCCCAAGCTCTTTATTTTTTAATTACCGCAATTTTATGATAATTTATTTTCTAAATCAAAAACAACGCTTCTTTCTTTTACCTTGCAATTTCAACTTAGCCCAAGGTCCCTGAGGATACGATCTCGACTCATCCTACCTACGTAGTGAGTAGAGTTATTTTTGGTGCTATCAACGACTAGGCATCAATGCCAACTCCAACTGAACCCTCCAGGTGTCTGAATATCCACTTCAGAGCTCTCCAGTGCTCCATGTCAGGCTGCACCATGAACCTGCTAATCTGACTCACTGCATGAGCGATGTCTGGCCTACAACAGACCATCGCATACATCAAGCTCCCAACTCTTGAAGCATAAGAAACCGTCTCCATCTCCTGAGCCTCCACCTCAGTCTGTGGCACCATGGTCTTCAAGAGTCTGAAGTGACCGGCAAGTGGCAGCTCCGTCGGCTTTGCTCCCTTCATCCTGAATCTCTCTAAGACCTTCTATATGTAGCCCCCCTGGAAAGTCCAATGCTGCACACATAGGAGTCGAACTGTTTGTACCATTGCCTCGATGACTGCTTCAGACCGTACAGCGACTTCTGCAATAAACAAACCTTTCCCTCTGATCCTGGATCCCTGAAATTGGGTGGCTGCTCCATGTAAATTCTCTCCTCCAAATGCCCATGGAGGAACGCCGTCTTGACATCCATCTGCTCCAGCTCTAAATCCTGAGCTGCTACAATGCTCAGCAACACTCTGATGGAAGTATGTCTGACGACGGGAGAGAAGACCTCGCTGAAGTCGATGCCTTCCTTCTGGGAGTATCCCTTGGCCACTAACCTCACCTTGAATCTGATACCTCCCTACTCTGAAGGCCCTTCCTTGCGACTGTAGACCCATTTGCAGCCAATGGGCCTCTTCCCCTGTGGCAACTGCACAAATCGCCACATCTGGTTCTGGTGGAGAGACTGCATCTCCTCGGACATTGCCTGGATCCACTGCTCTCTGTCCTGGCTCTCAATAGCCTCCTGATATGTATATGGGTCTCCATTCACTGTCACCAGGGCATATGACAGCATCTCCTCGAAGCCATATCGGTTCGGTTGCCTGATGGTCCTTTTGGGCTTGTATAGGGCAACACCGATATCAATCCTCGATCCAGCTCGCTCCTGCTGGACCTCTCCGCCTCGATCATCCATCTGAGTTTTCTCCACCTGTGGAGACACCTTAGGTAGGTTCTCCACCTGAATGTCATGTCCTCCCATAGTACCTGCAAGAGGCAAAATTAAAGAGGTAAGCTGTCCAGCAGCACCCTGCTGGACCTCCTCCTGCTCCTGCTGCTCCTTCATGCCTGCTCACCTCCGTAGGACTGACTCCTCATCAAAAGTCACATCCTGACTAATGATGACCTTCTTTTCTAAGGGATCCCATAGCCTGTATCCCTTAACTCCTCGCAGATAGCCTAGAAACACCATCTTGCGTGATCTGGCGTCTAGCTTGCTCCGCTCACCAGCTCCAATGTGCACATAGGCCGTGCACCCAAATACCCATAGATGGCCCAGCCCAACTGTCCTCCCAGACCACACCTCCTCTGGAAGCCTGCCATCCAACCTGGTATGAGGTGACTGATTGACCAAGTAACCCACTGCGTCAACTGTGTCAACCCAGAATGCCTTTGGAAGCCCTGCCTGCAGCCTCATGCATCGTGCCTTTTCCAGAAGTATTCTGTTCATCCTCTCAACCACCCCATTCTGCTGTGGAGTCTCCTTAACTGAGAAGTGTCTCCTGATCCCACACTCCTCACAGTAGTCCTGGAACTCTCTGCTGGTGTACTCCCCGCCATTGTCTGACCTCAGACACTTCGTGCTTTTCTCCTGCTCCTTCTCTACCTCAGCTCTCCAGATTTTAAACTTGGTGAAGACCTCAGACTTTTCTCTCATGAAGTAAATCCAAAGTTTCCTTGAGAAATCATCAATTAGGGTCATGAAGTATCTGGACCCATTCCTAGTTGAAATTGGGGCTGGTCCCCACACATCCGTGTGTACTAACTCCAGAGGGGCTGCACTGCAGGTTGTACTGATGTTGAACTGAACTCTCCTCTGCTTTCCCATCTGGCAAGGCTCACAGATCTCCCCTGTAGCACCATCCTCCAGATCAGAGATGAGTCCTCTCCTGCTCAACTCCCTCAGCCCCTTGTCACCCATGTGGCCTAGGCGGTAGTGCCACATCCTGTAAGCCCCCTGCTGGTCCTGTGCTGTAACTGCTGCATCAGATTCTCCGATCACCACAAATCCCTCCATGCGATAGAGATTATTGTCCAACCTCCTACCCCTCATCACCACCATAGCTCTATTGAAGATGTTTAATACTCCGCTTCTAGCCCTACTGCTGAAGCTGTATCCACTGCGTTCCAAGTAGCCTAGTGACACCAGATTCTTTTCCAACTCCGGGACATGCTTTACATTTGTCAATGTCCTCACAATCCCATCAAACATTCTCACCCTGACTGTCCCTATCCCAGCCACCTTGCAAGGATGATTGTCGCCTAGAGTCACTGATCCCTCATCTGTCTTGGTGTATGTCGCAAACCAAGACCTGTGTGGTGTGTAGTGATGTGAGCACGCAGAGTCTAGTGTCCACTCCTCTGTGTAATGTCTGTGATCATCTGATACCACAAGTAGATCATCCTCCACCTGCTGCCTAGCAACTGCACTCACTGATTCTGAGCCACTTCTTTCTCCCTTCTTGCTCTTTCATAGTGGACATTCTCGCTTGAAGTGCCCGAACTCATTGTACTTGAAGCATTTCATCTCTTTCTTTCCCTTCCTGGACCTAGACCGCCCCCTGGACTTGCTTCTGTCTCTGCCTCTACCTGTCATCTCCCCTACTGCCAAACCCTCCTGGGGAGCCCGATCTTTGGTCAACTTTTCCCTTTGCTCATTAGACCTCAGCACCGAGACCATGTCCTCATATTCCAGAGTCTCCTTACCGTAGAGCAGTGTAGTCACCAAAGTGTCATATGATCTTAGTAGTGAACACAAAAGCAACAGGGACTTGTCCTCCTCATCCAGCTTCACCCCAATATTCATCAACTCCATGCACAACTAGTAGAACCTCTGAATGTGGCCAATCACATCAGACCTCTCCTACATCCGAAGACTGTACAACTTCTTCTTCAGCATCAGCTTGTTGCACATATTCTTCTTCATATACATGGTGTGCAACTTCGACCAAAGGCCCTTCGGGGTCTTTACTTCCAGCACCGAATACAACACCGCATCCGCCAAACATCCTCTGATCACCGAGCATGCTTTCTTCTCCAATGATGCCCATTGTCTATCTGTCATTCCCTCAGGCTTCTCATCCAAAGCCTGATCCAGATCTGCTTGCACCAGAAGATCCTCCACCCAAATTTTCCACATGGAAAAATTTTTCTAGCCATCAAACTTCTCAAACTCAACCTTCATATTGCTGCCCATGACTGGATCTAAGCCAAACAAGTAATATAAAATCAAGAAGTGTAGAATATACCTTGATGGTACCTTGCTGAAAATTTTCAGCACTTGGGATCTTCAACTTCTCGTGCTTGGAACCGCTTCCTCACCAATCTGGCTCTGATACCAACTATTGGAGCACAATTCTGGCTCCTCCCATGGATCTTGGGTGCAGCAGAACCAGCAACGAACAGATCTGGAGACTTCTGAACACGATCTAAGGCTCTTGACAAAAACAGCCTGGTTGCTGTCTTCTTCGTCAGCCTTTTGTTCCAGATGAGGAACGCCTCTGAAAACACCTCTAAAAAATCCAAGATCTGGTATCCAACCAGATCAGGTCTAGATCTCAAATCAGAGTATTCTAGATAGGGAAGAAGGTAGATGGAGACAGACCTCACAGATCTGTCCTGCTGCAGCCTTTCTTGTAGATTTGTTGATGGAGATCTCACCCGTGCCTCAAACGACCTCAGATCAACTCCAGATCTGAAAGAAACTTGTATCAACCTCTTCTCAAGGAATTCCAGATCCTGGACCTGATGTTTGGGTGGCTGCAAAAGAGGGAGAGAAGTAAATGGCTGGCAACTGTAAGAGAGGAGGGGCTAGCACCCCCTTTGCTTTTCTTTCCTTTTTGGGCCTGGCGGCAAGAAACCCTAGGGTTTCTTGCTCCTGGGGCATGGAGAAGAGCTGGAGAGAGAGGGAGAAGAGAGAGAGAGACTTGGAAGAAATGGTTCTTGTATTCCTTTTGGCTTGATCAAACCTATACAAGTACATGTATATATAAACACAGGGTCAAGTGACCCAAACCCAAAACTCCTTTGACCAACTCTATGGGAGATTAGGTTAACCCAAGCCCATGTACACCCATGACTTGACCTAATCTCACCTATCCTAGGCCCAGACCTGGCCCATAAAGAGTTGGTCCCTTGAGGCCCACATAACCTAGACCTCAAGAACCCGAAAGGCCCACAGCCTTTCAACCTAGGGCCCAACTAGCCCTAGAGCCTCCATGAAGCCCTCATGAATGATGGACCTTGGCCTTAGCCTTGGTCCCCTGGGCCATGGGCACACCACCTGGATCACAACAAGATCAGATTCAGAGCATCGATGTGATCGATGTAGTTTTTTTATTTTATATCAGATTTTATATATAAATTTTTTATATCATAGACCTTTAATCGATAATTTAGATCTAATCTAAGATATGTTAAGAAGATTAAAATATTTAGTCTTTTATTTTTTATTATAAAATTTTAAAAATACATGCTTTGAACTACCTATTTTTCCTTCAGATGGTATCAGAGTCAGATTTCTTATGACATGATTTTTTTTGCATATAACTTGATATTACAAGCATTTAGATCTATAATTTAATTTAAATTAAATTTTGATATATGATATTTAGATCTAAAATTAATTATAGATTTGATCGCATAAACTGATATAAGATTGTTCTGCTGTAAAGTTTACCCCTTACAGTGCAAAGGTTATCCTAGTTTGTGCTGATCTTTATAAAATCTAATTTTTATTATTTAGATTAGATGTAAATAATTAATTTAGAATCTAAGTAGTATAGTAGTTTGATTAGATAGATCATCATAGCCATCCGGTCATAAGAGAAATCAGGGTTTCGCAAGTCTATTTATCCATTCGATAGGTGAAAGAATAGTGCCCTACAAGCCAATCGCATGGGAATGCGATGGGACTTTTCTTTATTATCTTTCTGTTCATTTGCATGACATTAGTTATTTTATTTATATGAGGTATTATATTTTATCATTTGTTGTATCATTTTTATATGATTATGATAAATTTCATAGATTAGGATAATGATTTTAGGGCCATGATGAGATCATAACAGTGAGACCTAAAATCTTGATAGCCCCAATCTAAAATATTTTCAGTTGTTGGATCATCGAGTCAGAGATCGATGATTTCGGTAAGACTAGTACATCCTATGTATGCTCGATGGAGAGGGTGGTTGATCTCACAACCACTTATATGGTGACACTAATACAAAGATATAGGTGCTTATTAGAGAATGTGTTCACTGAATTGACCCATAAAAGAATATCTAATGGAGCCTTACAGCATATCAGTAGAAGATTTTTCAGTGGGAGTGGTGCATGTGATCTTTTGACTGGAGAGCACCATGGTACCTTATATGCATGGACCCTTACTTTGGTTTATTTTCTAGCACACCACTTTCAGATGTGTGTGGAATATTCTAGGTATGGCAAAGTGTGCATGGAGATTGTGAGTGGTCAATAAAAAATCGATCACTTTTTGTAGGAGGAGAGAACATCCTATGTGATCTCATAGGATGGTGACTCTGAGAGTCTCTGATCAGAGCAGGGATGAACAGTAGAAATGATTTCTACTAGTTCATCAGTCAAGTCATCATCATCAGATTGAGATACATATAGTTAGGTATTTGAGTTTCACATATTTTTGTATCCATGGTCTTTTCGAGATGTTATGTGATCAAAGGATTGAATTGCATGGTAACTCACCACGGAAGGATAATTTTGATATTTTCATCAAATTTTAAATCTTTCGGATAGTCATGACACATTGCTAGACATCAATCTTGACTTGTAGATTCTTTAAAATTAAAAGAATTTAATTTCAAAATTAATTAAGAAGAGTCTTAGTTGATTGAGACTCTCGAGCTGACCTAATCCAATCGGATTAGGGTTACATCAAGAATTTTGATCTACTGTTGGTTAGATTTGAAATCCGATGGATCATACATGTTGCTCCTAGATTGATTTTGATGATTACAAAGCAGATTGAAGGGATACAAATAATTTTAAAATGAAAAAGTCCTTATGCTCTTCAAGGGCAAAATCGTAATTTCACTAAAATTCTGATTTGATAGTATCATTTGATAGAACAAATGATTTATAAACTATTGGTGAAAATTTCATTATATTTGGACTTATATTTTTGAAGTTATGAAGGTTTGAAGTGCATGAGTTGACTCATGAGTCAACTCATGGCACTGTGAGCTGTTTGGCACGCAAAAAATTCCCATGGCACGCTGGATTTTTGACTTGGCACGACCTGTGAGTTGACTCATGAGTCGACCCACAAGGCATGAGTCGACTCATGAGTCAACCTCTGCTGATTTGAGCCGAAAAATCTAGAAATCAGACCTTCTGGTCTGTGCAATAGAAGTCGACTCATGAGTCGACTCCTGATGCATGAGTCGACTCATGAGTCGACCCCTGCGACGGAAAATGTCAGCAACGGCTATTTTCTTATCCATTTTAATTGCCATTTATGCTTCCTAAAATTGCTCTAACGGCTCTTTATCTACCTAAATTATTTTCTCTTGCTTCTAATGCTACAAAATGCTTTAAATGATGAAAGAAATTGCAGATTAAATAGCGGATCAAATGTGAAATCAAAAACGAGAAGAACAGAAGAGAGGATCCGAAATCTGCACGAAAAAGCCTGAGATCAACGAAAAATCCAAAAAAAAAAAGAGAGAGGATCCACAATATACCAGAGAGATTGTGAAAGAGAAAAGCAAGAGCTTTCAAGGAGAGAATCCTTCACGCCTATTGTTTCAACCTTGATCTAGAGATCGTTCAAAGCTTTCAAGAGATCTTCAATCAACAATCAACCTCTTCTCAAGCATTCAAGCGTTCATCCACTTTGAGAAAATCTGAAAAAGGGGTTCATCATTTGAGTAAAGTTTTTATTGTTATATTTGCTCATTTAAGGAGCTGTTATTGTATTAATCCGTGCTCTAAATATTCTTACTCTTTGTGAGTTTTTGTTCTTGTTTTTGAAAGATTTCCAAAACAAGGAAAGGTTGATCCGAACCTAAAATCAGAGTATTTTGGGTTTACTTGTACCCGAGAAACAAGTGATCTAGCTGGGGATAGCTAGTGTCGGAGTTTCCGACATTTTGTATTCGGGTTGAATACAAAGGATAGTGGATTGAAATTCCTAAGTAGGATCTTGGGGAGTGGATGTAGGTGCAAGGTTAGCACCGAACCACTATAAATCCTTGTATTTGTGGTGTGCTTTATCGCTTTACTTTATATCTTTATTATATTCTTGCATTCCTGCTTTAGGTATTTAATATTGAATTAAAATCTTTGTCTTGTTCATTATAAGAAATTAATTAAGTAATCGGTTGGGCTTAAAATTTTTAGAAACCCAATTCACCCCCCCCCTCTTGGGTTGCATAGCTGGGCAACAAGTGGTATCAGAGCCGGTGCTCTAGCCCTTCTTTGATCTAATAATCAAAGAGCCAAAGATCTATGGCAACCCATGTTGGTACTTCTCTAGCCGAGGGACAATCAACAAACCGACCTCCACTTTTCAATGGGTCTAATTACACCTATTGGAAAGCTCGGATGAAGATTTTCATACAAGCACTTGACTATGATATGTGGAGTATCATAGTGAATGGTCCTCACACACCCACCAAGATTATAGATGGTGAGGAATCAACCAAACCCGAGAAAGAATGGGATGAGGTTGACAAGAAATTGGCACAATTAAATGCCAAAGCCATGAATGTTCTTTATTGTGCACTAGATGCAAGTGAATTTAATCGCATTTCTACTTGTACATCTGCTAAAGAAATATGGGATAGGTTAGAAGTAACCCATGAGGGAACAAATCAAGTAAAAGAGTCTAAAATAAACATGCTTGTACATAAATATGAATTGTTCAAAATAGAGCATGATGAGTCCATAACTGCTATGTTTACTCATTTTACTGATATAATCAATGGTTTAAAGAGTCTTGGCAAATCTTATACTAACAGTGAACTTGTAAGGAAGATTCTCAGGTCACTGCCAAGAACTTGGGAAGCCAAGGTGACTGCCATCCAAGAAGCAAAGGACTTGAACACTCTACCTCTAGAAGAGCTTCTTGGATCCTTGATGACTCATGAACTTAGCATGAAGCAACATCAAGAGGATGAAATCAAAAAGAAAAGAACCATTGCCCTCAAATCCACAACTTCGCCTGATTATGAAACGGATGAATCTGAAGATGAAGAACAGGATGAAGAGATGGCTCTCATCACCCGGAAATTTAAGAAGTTTCTAAGAAAAAGGAAACAGGGGATGAGAAAGAAATTCACAAAAGGGGATCAAAGCAAAGAAAAGGAGAAAGATCAACCCCCTATATGCTACGAGTGCAAGAAGCCAGGATATTTCAGATCCGAATGTCCACAATTGAAGAAAGGTCCAAAGAAGTTCAAAAAGAAGGCAATGATGGCGACCTGGAGTGCGAGTGATGACTCAAGCTCCGACGAGGAAACCTCAACAGAACAAGCCAATCTGTGCCTGATGGCACAAGAAAATGAGGTAACTTCTGAATCCACTAGTGAATTTACTTTTGAAGAATTGCATGAAGCATTCTATGATTCAATTGATGAATTAAAGAAACTAGGGAAGAAAAACAAAGAGCTAAAATTGGAAAATCAATCCTTAGTGAAACAAGCTGAAAATCTTTCAATTGAAAAATTCACCTTGATTCAAGAAAATCAAAACTTAAAGGATGAAATGAACAAGCTGAAATCTATAGTAGATAAGTTCACCTTAAGTTCAAATAAACTAAATATGATCCTTGAAAATCAGAAAGCTATATATGATAAGGCTAGACTTGGTTATAAACCCCTGAAGAAACAAAAATTTCTGAAGGATATTTATGTAAATTATTCAAGTAACAAGTCTACAAATATTACTTGTTTTAAATGTGGAAGAATAGGACATAAATCATACACATGTCTTATTAACAAATATGCAAACACAAAGAAAATATGGGTTCTAAAAGGAACCATTCTGACTAACCTGAAAGGACCCAAGAAAGCTTGGGTACCTAAGACAGAAACTTGACCTTTGCTTGCAGGTGTGTCTAGCATCCCAAGAAGGAAACAGGAAATGGTATCTTGACAGCGGATGCTCGAGACACATGACTGGTGATGAATCACAATTCATCACGCTTGATGCTAAGGATGGAGGGATGGTCACCTTTGGAGATAATGGCAAAGGAAAGATCATCGGGATAGGTAACATTGGTATCACTCCCTCCAAATACATTGAGAATGTTTTATTAGTTAAAGGTTTAAAGCATAACTTACTTAGCATTAGTCAATTCTGTGATAAAGGGTATAAAGTAAGTTTTGAATCATCTGTTTGCATTGTGACGAGTCCTATTAACGATGGCATTAAATTTATAGGACATAGGTATGGCAATGTTTATATGGTAGACTTGAATGATTTAACTAAATTAGACATGCAATGCCTAGTTTCCTTAAATGCTAAAATAAATGAGACTAGTTGGCTGTGGCATCGTAGACTTGCACACATTAGCATGCATTCTCTCTCAAAATTAATTAAAAAGGATTTAGTTCTCGGTTTGCCAAAACTGAATTTTGAAAAGGATAGAATTTGTGATGCATGCCAATTAGGTAAACAAACTAGAGTATTTTTTAAATCCAAAAATACTGTTTCAACTTCTAGACCTTTAGAGCTCTTACATATGGATTTATTTGGACCAACAAAAACCACTAGTCTAGGAGAAAAATGATATGGATTTGTAATAATAGATGATTACTCTCGTTTTACTTGGGTTTTCTTTTTAGCTCACAGAAATGAAACTTTTCAAATTTTCACTAAATTTTATCGAAAAGTCACTAATGAAAAAGGGTTTTCAATTCAAAATATTAGAAGTGATCATGGAACTGAATTTGAAAATCAAGATTGTGAAAATTTTTGTGATGAAAATGGAATTGGCCATAACTTCTCTGCTCCTAGGACACCTCAACAAAATGGGGTAGTTGAAAGGAAAAATAGAACCTTAGAAGAAATGGCCCGTACCATGCTTTGTGAAAGCAACCTTCCAAGATATTTTTGGGCAGAAGCTATTAACACAGCATGTTACATTTTAAATCATGCTTTAATTAGACAATTTTTAAAGAAAACCCCCTATGAACTTTGGAAAGGAAGAAAACCAAATATTGCATATTTTCATGTCTTTGGTTGCCGATGTTTTGTATTAAATAATGGAAAAGAAAAACTTGATAAATTTGATGCAAAATCAGATGAAGCAATCTTTTTAGGTTACTCCTCCACTAGTAAAGCATTTAGAGTTTTCAACAAAAGAACGTTAATAGTTGAGGAGTCCATACATGTTGTCTTTGATGAATCTAACGATCTTTCTTCAAGGAAGAATGAGGGTGTTGATGATGCAGATCCACTAATAGAAGGTATGAAGGAGATCACTCTGAAAAATTCAGCAACTCCAGAAGACAAGGATCAAGAAGACAAACAAAATGAGAAAGGTGAAAAAATTCAAGAACAATCTCAAGGTACAAATGACTTACCCAAGGAATGGAGGTATGTTCACAACCACCCTAAGGAGTTAATAATTGGTGATCCTATGCATGGGGTAAAAACACGTTCTTCACTTAGAGATGTACTTAATCTTTGTGCTTTTGTATCTCAACTTGAACCTAAAACTTTTGAAGAAGCTGAAAATGATCATAACTGGATTAATGCTATGCAAGAAGAACTTAATCAATTTGAAAGAAATAATGTTTGGACCTTAGTGACAAGACCTAAAGATTATTCAATAATTGGCACAAAATGGGTCTTTAGAAACAAATTAGATGAGCATGGAAATATAATTAGAAATAAAGCAAGACTGGTTGCTAAGGGATATAATCAAGAAGAAGGAATTGATTTTGATGAAACTTTTGCACCTGTTGCTAGATTAGAAGCCATTAGACTTCTACTTGCTTATGCTTGCTTTATGAAATTCAAACTATTTCAAATGGATGTTAAAAGTGTATTTTTAAATGGATATATTTCTGAAGAAGTATATGTAGAACAACCCCCTGGATTTGAAAATCATGCTTTTCCCAATCATGTCTTTAGATTAAATAAAGCTTTATATGGTCTAAAACAAGCACCTAGAGCATGGTATGAAAGGCTAAGCAAATTTCTACTAAATAATGGTTTCTCAAGAGACAATATAGATACAACCCTATTTATTAAAAGAAACCAAAATGATATGCTAATTATACAAATTTATGTTGATGACATAATTTTTGGGTCTACTAATGAATCCCTTTGTCAAGACTTTGCTAAGCTTATGCAGGGAGAGTTCGAGATGAGCATGATGGGAGAACTCACCTTCTTCCTCGGACTCCAAATTAAACAATCAAAAGAGGGAATCTCCATCACCCAAAGCAAGTACACCAAGGAACTACTCAAAAGATTTGGAATGGAGAACTGCAAACCAATTGGCACACCAATGAGTCCCTCAAGTAAGCTTGACAAGGATGATGAAGGTAAAAGCGTAGACTTAAAATACTATAGAGGTATGATTGGCTCATTATTATATCTAACTGCAAGTAGGCCTGATATCATGTTTAGTGTTTGCTTATGTGCTAGATATCAATCTAATCCTAAGGAATCTCATTTGAATGCTGTTAAAAGAATCCTTAGATACTTAAATGGTACACAAACTATAGGGCTATGGTACTCTAAGGACTCACAAATTAATTTATTAGGATATTCAGATGTTGATTTTGCTGGATGTAAATTAGATAGAAAAAGCACAAGTGGAACTTGCCAATTTCTTGGAGTTAACCTAATCTCATGGTTTAGCAAGAAACAAAATTCGGTGGCACTGTCTACGGCTGAGGCCGAATACATTGCAGCTGGAAGTTATTGTGCTCAAATCTTATGGATTAAGCAACAACTCGAAGATTTTGGAATCAAACTTAATGAAACACCAATAAGATGTGACAATACAAGTGCCATAAATCTATCTAAAAATCCAATACAACACTCAAGATCTAAACATATTGAAATAAGACATCATTTTATAAGAGAACATGTTCAAAACAAAAATATAATTCTTGAATATGTTAGCATTGAAAATCAATTAGCTGATATCTTTACAAAGGCCTTTAGTGAGGATAGATTCTGTGAAATTAGAAGAAATCTAGGAATTCTAGATCCATTTGCCTAAACTTCTCTTAATTGATATTAAATATTTTTAGAGCTCAATTTCCAACAACTATCCTAGTTCCAAAAGCTCAGATTTATCACTCTAAAAACTTATCATTGAGCAAAATTCCTTCTCCCAAAATTTCGAATTTTTTTGGAATTTATTTGCATTTTTGCTGAATTTCTGAACTTCATGAGTCGACCCCCATGAGTCGACTCAATGGCAAACTTGTAAATCCCACAAACTTCCCACGGGCTCATTGTTTTTAAATGGGAACCCTGTTTGTGAGACGACTCATCATCTTCCTTCCGAAAGCCATTCTTTCCAACTCTTTCTTGCTCCAAATCCAAGGATTTATCTTGAGGCAATTCTCCCTCCTACTCTCCACCAAAAATCGTCTCCTTGAAAAAGAGATTTCTCGTGCTTTCTTGCATTGCTCGGCGCGGTTGGAACGTGCCCTAGCACTTCATCGAACTTCCAAAATCCACTTCTTTTCTCCACTAAAATTCCTTTTTACTCTCTTGTGATCCCTCCTCCTCTCAATTCAAGTCTTCTTGTCTGCTACTTTATTGGATATGGCTCCAAAGATGAAGCTTCCCCAAAGAAGGAAATCAATCCGTGAGCCTGAAGAAGTTGTCCGAAAGAAAAGGCATGCTCAGTCTTCAACTGCTCCCACTCCAGTTTCAATACCTGCTCAAGGTCTCTCTCAATCCTCCATAAGCCCCAGTGTAAATCCTCTTTCTGATAGAAAAGTAGAAACCGGAAAAAATATAGATTTTCGGTTCTTTGAGAAAGAAGGCTTTACTTTTGCAAGTAAGATCAAAAATCAAGGATGGGAACTCTACTGCTCCCTTAAGGAAGTCACCTATGTTGATCTAGTCAGAGAGTTCTACCATAACCTAAATTATGGAAACGGGTCTGTGACTTCAACAGTCAAGGGGATTGACATATGCTTGGATTCTAGGATATTGGGAGATATACTTCAGTTGCCTAGTGAAGGATACTCATATATGGAACTCCCAATTAAAGAAGAAGGGATCAGAATTATCTTAGGAGAAGCTTTTTCAGAAAGTTTAAACAAATTGGAAGCAAAGCTATTATCCATTGAGATGAGGGTCCTGCATCAGATTGTAACAAAACTCTTTTTTCCTAGGAGTGGTAGGCATGATCTACTATCTGGCAGAGATGTATGTGTCATGTTTCATATCATCACTCAGACCCCCCTAAACCTCCCTGCACTTATGATAGAGGCCATGAGAGAAACTTTGATCAGATCCAAGGCACACTTGCCTTATGGTATGGCCCTTACTAGAGTATTTAGGAGGTTTGGAGTTAGCTGTGAAGGGGAGACACCTACCAAGCTCTCACATGTGGACACTTTCAACCAACACAGCCTGCACCGAATGAGAATTACAAAGACTGTTGGTGGTTGGATCAAGGGCTCTGAAGAAAGAGCTGAGGAGAGAGCTGAGGAAAGAGCTGAAGACAGAACTGAAGGCAGAGTAGAAGAAGAAGGTCCATCTTCTCCTGTACATGACTTCAGGGCAGCTTCACCAGATACCCAGTTCATTCCTGATACTGAGGCTGGCCCTTCTGAGTTTACTAGGATGCCCACACCAGTGTATCAGCCAGAGAGCAGAGCACCTCATTCAGAGTTCAGACTGGCTAACGATCAGATCGAGCATATTTCACAGCGTGTGGCTTCTTTGCTGTCTAGCCAGTGGGGTAGTACTTCTTTTGCACCTGGAGCTACCTCTTCTGATCAGACCATTACTCCCCACATCTCCACTGTGTTTCAGATGATATCAGATCAGTCCATCAGGATACAGCAGCTTGAGGACACAGTCTGGAGACTTACTGGCAGAGTTCTTGACTTGCAGGGGCAAATCCTTGCATTGGCCCATCCCCAGCCACAGGAGTCTACTATTGAGGTCACAGACCTCACTGCAGAGGCTGGCAGACTCAGAGGAGCTCTAGAAGGTGGATATGAATTACTGAGGAAAGAGATCCGAGGATCGAGTGAGCATGCTACCACCCAGTTCACTGCTCTACTTCAATCTATTTTCAGAGCACTGAACATACTTGATTCTATCAGACTCATGGTATCAGCCCTAGCATCTCAGCGTTCTCAGCCACCCAGTTCTTCTCGCTCTCCTGCTCATGGCAGAGGCAGACGGGGTAGAGGACGCACTTCTGATCCATCATCTCCTCACCCTATATCTGATGACTCCGATCATTGACTTATCTTGATCTTTACTAGGTCTTAGGAGTTAGTGTCTTGTTCTAGGATCTATACCTTGGGGCCATGTATTGACAATTAGCTGGTTGACTTTTTAAGAACTATGTATTGAAATAATTATGATATTAATGGAATCATCTTTTACCTATATTTCTACCTCTTTGTAATGATATCGATCATATTTTGGTTATATATTCTTCTTGTTGAAATATTGTCTTCTCTTTGTTGTTGTTTGCTGTTGATAATTGCTATATTAAGGGGGAGCAAACATCTGTGAAAAACTCTAAAGGAGAAGAAATTAAAGAATGTTTCAGAAAAAGGAAGAGTTAACTATGTTTGATGATGTCAAAAAGGGGGAGAAATTAAACAAAAACAAAAATTGAAATTAAACAAAAAGCAAAACCCTAAATTATAAAAAAAAAGGGGGAGAAATTAAACAAAAACAAGAATTGGAAGATTAAACCAAATTTGAGAAATTAAACCAAACTTGAGAAATTAAACAAAAACAAATATTGGAGAAATTAAACAAAACTTTGAGAAATTTGGTATCGAAATTTGGTCTCAGATAGAAATTAAACAAAAAGCCATCCATCAAAAGCAAAATCATAAGTACAATGCAAATAAGTAATTTTTTATATGCTCTGATATATTTCAAAATTCAAACTTGCTCTGATACATCTTTTGAAATTTTATTTACCTTGATACAACTTAAGAAATTTGATTTACTCTGATACACCCTAAAATTTCTTTTAACTTGCTCTGATACATGATAAAATTTGATCTTATACAGTGTGAAAGTTTCTCTAATATATTATAACATTTGCTCTGATACAGTGTGAAATTTTCTCTGATACAGTGTGAAATTTTCTCTGACATTTGCTCTAATACAGTGTGAAATTTTCTCTGATATATTATAAAATTTTTTTGCTCTGATACATTGTAAAATCTTTTCTGATATAATTGTAAAAATTATTTTTCTTGCTCTGATACATAGAAAAAGTTATTTATCTTCTCTTGCTCTGATATATCTTAAACTCAAAATGATCTAATACCCTTTTCAAATCTTTAAGAAAATGGACAAACTATTTCTGCATTTATATTACATGCCAAAAGGATCATACTCTTTTCAAGCATATACACTTATAATGGATTCTTTTGAAATTAATGCATTAACATAAATATTTTTGTTCAAATATTTTGTCATCATCAAAAAGGGGGAGATTGTTGCTCCTAGATTGATTTTGATGATTACAAAGCAGATTGAAGGGATACAAATAATTTTAAAATGAAAAAGTCCTTATGCTCTTCAAGGGCAAAATCATAATTTCACTAAAATTCTGATTTGATAGTATCATTTGATAGAACAAATGATTTGTAAACTATTCATGAAAATTTCATTATATTTGGACTTATATTTTTGAAGTTATGAAGGTTTGAAGTGCATGAGTCGACTCATGAGTCAACTCATGGCACTGTGAGCTGTTTGGCACGCAAAAAATTCCCATGGCACGCTGGATTTTTGACTTGGCACGACCTATGAGTCGACTCATGAGTCGACCCACAAGGTATGAGTCGACTCATGAGTCGACCTCTGCTGATTTGAGCCGAAAAATCTAGAAATCAGACCTTCTAGTCTGTGCAACAGAAGTCGACTCATGAGTCGACTCCTGATGCATGAGTCGACTCATGAGTCGACCCCTGCGACGGAAAATGTCAGCAACGGCTATTTTTTTGTCCGTTTTAATTGCCATTTATGCTTCCTAAAATTGCTCTAACGGCTCTTTATCTAGCTAAATTATTTTCTCTTGCTTCTAATACTACAAAATACTTTAAATGATGAAAGAAATTGTAGATTAAATAGCGGATCAAATGTGAAATCAAAAATGAGAAGAACAGAAGAGAGGATCCGAAATCTGCACGAAAAAGCCTGAGATCAACGAAAAATCCAAAAAGAAAAAGAGAGAGGATCCACAATATACCAGAGAGATTGTGAAAGAGAAAAGCAAGAGCTTTCAAGGAGAGAATCCTTCACGCCTATTGTTTCAACCTTGATCTAGAGATCGTTCAAAGCTTTCAAGAGATCTTCAATCAACAATCAACCTCTTC
The DNA here is from genome assembly GCF_000442705.2 of Elaeis guineensis. NCBI lineage: Eukaryota > Viridiplantae > Streptophyta > Magnoliopsida > Arecales > Arecaceae > Elaeis > Elaeis guineensis. The sequence continues at coordinate 37,316 of NC_026007.2, read as the reverse complement.
TCAAGCATTCAAGCATTCATCCACTTTGAGAAAATCTGAAAAAGGGGTTCATCATTTGAGTAAAGTTTTTATTGTTATATTTGCTCATTTAAGGAGCTGTTATTGTATTAATCCATGCTCTAAATATTCTTACTCTTTGTGAGTTTTTGTTCTTGTTTTTGGAAGATTTCCAAAACAAGGAAAGGTTGATCCGAACCTAAAATCGGAGTGTTTTGGATTTACTTGTACCCGGAAAATAAGTGATCTAGCTGGGGATAGCTAGTGTCGGAGTTTCCGATGTTTTGTATTCGGGTTGAATACAAAGGATAGTGGATTGAAATTCTCAAGTAAGATCTTGGGGAGTGGATGTAGGTGCAAGGTTAGCACCGAACCACTATAAATCCTTGTGTTTGTGGTGTGCTTTATCGCTTTACTTTATATCTTTATTATATTCTTGCATTCCTGCTTTAGGTATTTAATATTGAATTAAAATCTTTGTCTTGTTCATTATAAGAAATTAATTAAGTAATCGGTTGGGCTTAAAATTTTTAGAAACCCAATTCACCCCCCCCTCTTGGGTTGCATAGCTGGGCAACAATACATAATAGAGATTTGATCTTAATCTAATTAATTTAAATTTATTATAAATTTAATGGGTTAATTAAATTGCTAGCACATGAATTGGCCCAAGTTTCCAATTGGGTTCAGTGCAAAGGTGTTTGTGCTAACCTAGTCTTGTTGCCTTGACCTAATGTGATTAGGTTTGAACCATCTAATTTATTAGTTGGTTTTATCTAATTTTGTAGAAGTGTTCCACATGGAATCAACCTCCTCCATGTCAAACCACATGCATAAATATTTGTGGCATCACAATTATTTTTGGTATTAAGAAGGAGAGTCCTTCTTTCTTACTCTTAAAATCATTACATGTTCCACATGTCCCATTAATTTTGTGCACCATCAGATGGTGCCTTGGGATGTGGGATGTGGAAGAGGAGATGGAGTCCTTCTGTTGGAAGGAACTCCATGCCAAAAATGAGTTGGGACACCCCATTTATGGCATTGAGAAATGTAGAGTCCATTTCTCATGGGACTCTTCATTCCTCTTTTATTCCATGTATTTTTCTTCCCTCCACATGCCATATGATGGTTCTGGATAATTATTGGTATAGAAGTGGAGGAGTCCTTCTGCTTGAAGGCTTTTCCACACCTAGAATTTCTATATAAAGAATTTATTCTTTATGAAAACAAAGGGACGACACATGGGATGTGTTTGCACCAATTTATTTCTTCTTTTATTCCATGTAACATTTTATGGTGTTCAAATTTTTTTGGGTAGAGGAAGAGTCCTTTTGTAGATAAAACATCTCTTATTCTATGCATAACACTGGGGTTTCCATGCTGAAAAAATTATTTTTATCATGTTAGGGAGTTGGGATGCCAAGAGTTGGCACCCCTTGATGTCTTGTGTGGCACCCCTTCATCCCTTATTTAAGGGGTTCCCCATATGGCATAAAATCCATCCAAAAATGGTTTTGGATGTGGGATTAGATGAGGATGAGGTGGTAAAAATTTAAGTGAAAATAGAAAGGAAAAGGGAGAGAAAAATAGAAAGGAAGAGAGGAAGAAAAAAAGAAAGTGTGAGATACTTGTCCTTTGTTCATATGTTGAACATAAAATCTGATTAGAGTGTGGTTTGATACTTTGGAAAAGTATTTCTAAAGTTGTCCTGATAGAGGTCATGAGGGCATACAAGTAATGGTGCATCGTGTTCTTACGAAGGATAATCGACAGCGCACTTAGGAAGAAAACTGCAGCACCATGATGAGTTGGGAAGGGCCCTGATCAATCCTGTGTGGATCACCATTGGAGGGCTTCTGCTTTGGAGTCTCATGGTGAAAGAAAAGTATCCTATAAGCCAATCACAAGCGTGTTGCGATGGAACTTTCTTTACAATTTTTCAACTCATGAAATGATATTTATTATTATTTGAGGTATTGATTCATCATATTAGCTGCATCTTATTATGTCTAAGATTATGATGAACCCCAAAGATTAGGATAATGATTTTAGGAGACATGAATTGGTCATGCTAGTGAGACCTAAAATTTTAAAATCTTAATATTAAATATTCTTGATCGTAGGAGCATTGAGTCGGGGATCAATGTTCTGAATAGACTGGTACATCCTATGTATGCTCAATGAAGAGGTTGGCAGATCTCACTAACCACTTGTGTGAGACACTAATACAAAGATGTGGGTGCTTATTTGAGAAATGAGTCCACTGAATTGACTCGATGAAAGAGAACATCTTATGGAAGCTTTATTTGCATGTCAAAGATAGTTCTCTAAGTGGGAGTTATGCAAGTGATCCTTAGACCTGAGACCACCATAGAATCTTATGCACATGAATCCATATTTTGGTTCATACCCATGCATGGCATTAAGATATATACAGAGTATTCTGGATATGGTAGAGTGTGTATGGAGGTTGTGAGTAGGTCAACATGAAATCAATCACTCCTAATAAGAGGAGATCGCATCCTGTGTATTCTCAATCCTAGATGACTCGAGAAAAGTCTTTTGGCCAAAAGTAGGAAGGAGATTAGAAAGAGTTTCTAAGCTTCTTCATTAGAGTCATCATTGGTTAATTGAGAATCGATATAAATATATGTTTGAGTTTGACATGATTCCATACTCATGAACATATTCAGGATGCAAGGACGATTGAAGGATTGAATTGCATGATAATTACCACTGAAGGATAGATTTAGTATTTTTATCAAATTTCATATCTTCTGGGTAGTCATGATACATTGCTAGATGTCAATCTTGATTTGTAGGTTTTTGATCGAATTAAAGAGTTTAATTCGATCGTCAATTACAAAGGATTCTAATTATTGAACTCGGATTAGCTCGATTGGACCTAAATGGATTAGATTGAAATCTAATCAAATTTGATCAACTTATATCCGGACCTACTACCAACTAGATTTGGAATCCAATGGGCCATACACATATAGAAATTGGCCAAGGACTCTTTTGAAAAAGGTTGATTGAAATTTTGGATTCAATCAGGGTTTCGGTAAGCATGCTAGCACGTATGAAAACCCTTGCTCCTTTGGACACCAATTTGGTCCCATCCCTTGCTAATTAGCTAGCCTAATTTGGTAGATATTTGGTTCAGATCATATCACATGGAAGCAGCCCAAATTGGGGCACCACATCTCATGTTAACACCAATTATGAAGAGTCCAAGTTGTGGTGGACTCTTGGTGTAAAACAAGTTCTGCCTACAAGTATTGGCATGGGCAGAAGAAAAAATTTATTTTTTTTATGGGATTAAATTATGTGTGGTAGCTCACATTATCCTCCATCCTTTTATTCATATCTTAAAGAATGAGATATATTTTTTCTAAAATTTATGGGGTAAAAAAAAATTATAAAAAGAAGGATGTCTCGCATGCGGCTCAGAAGTGTCGCATCTCTCCGTGATTTGGAGAGTCCTTATCCCAATCAAATACTTTCAGATTAGAATAATTTTTGGTGATAAAATTTTCACTTGATATGATATTTTTGATAATTTTTTTGGAATTTTTTCAGACTTATCTGGATATCAAATGGATGCCATAAGTCGGTCCTGATGCTTGCACGAGCAGTGATCAGCACTCACATGAAGAGGTGTGAGGATAGCATCCTTCTATAAAAATTTTATCACTATTTTTTATTTTCTAGAATCTAGATTTAATGCCCAATCTACATGGATTTTTGGGGATTTTTCTGATTTGAGAAGGGATGTGAAAACATCGCTTCTTTGGTTGCACCGTGCAGACCAGGGTGCTGATCGACGTATCATGGATAAGAGTCCTTCTGCTTGAAGAAACTCTTATCTCTGATAATCAGATCAGATATGCCTTTTAGATAAGGCATGTTCCTCTCTTTTGGCATCCCTCTGGTGGCTATAAATAGATCGAGGTGTTGGGTATCCGATGAATCAAAGAGGGGTTTCCAATTTCTCTCCTGTTGCTCTCCTTTCTTTCTTACAACCTATCTTAGTTTTAGGACAAGGCTTTGGGATTTAAAACAAAGCCTTATCTGGTCCTAACAAGGATTGTAAGGATCCTAAAGAAGAAGAATCAAAAGTTCAAAGGAGGTTCCATGAGGATAAGGTCAGGTTCTTGAAGAAACTTGATCGGTAAAACTTGACCGGTACAAGGCTAGTCGGGTTCTAGGGGCTAGAACTCTTGAAGCAAGGTGAAGAAGGAGCGCTGTCTTTGATTCCAATTTCGTGTGGATCACCATTGGAGGGTGGATACTTGGATGCCTTATAAAAATTGGGATTAGCGCTACAGATATTCTTATTATCTTACTTTATATTTATTATACTTTGATTATTATAGTCAAAAGTTTCTGGGCATTAGGGCTTCCAGTGCATTGGGTGTTTTGAATGAAAATTTTAAACACCTAACCCTTCTGCTATGCCATCGAAACCCAACAGTGATATCAGAGCCTATCTTGATTTGTGTAATCAAAGATTAAATTATTATCTTGATTGTGATCAAGCATGAGTTTTTGGTTTGGTTCAAGTTGGGTCAAGGGTTGAACCCGATTGAACATCCAAACCCTATCATATCTTTGAGATATGTTTTAAATATAAAATGCATGATGTATGTGTAAAATTTATTTAGTAGCTTAGTATTCTAATTAGAGTTCATCACCAGGCCATCCGGTCATAAGAGCAAGTAGGGTTCAGAGACCCTCTCTTCCTATTAAATAGGGTACTCTTATAGTGTGTAAGGGTGACACTATGATGTTCTAAGAAGAAGAATCATGAAAAGAGTATTTTATATTCATGCATGTTATTAGAACTTCATGCATATATGATATGCTTGAGATGTTTAGTTATAATCATATTGTATGATTCTGCTTCTATATCTTAGAGATATGATAAGATGCTATAATTAGTTGTTATGATTATTAAGATACAACTATTATAGTGCATTCTTGTGATAGATTGAATTAGGATGTGTTTGAGACCATTAAAGCCCTCATAAAAATCATATTAAGTCATAGTGTTGTGAACCAGAAGCTGACCTATTTTTTTGAATCGATTAATTAATTGGTGTCTAAGGAGTGTTTCAAGTGCGGTGGTTATTTAATTGGTTCTATTGCTGGTCTGGCCAATTTTATTGGTGTCTAAGAAAAGCAATGAGGAGATTCCCACCAATCTTAACACTTTTTTGACCAATTAGATTAGTTCGAATCTTGAATGAAGGTAGCTTAGTATTTTAAATACTACTAAGGGCCTTCCTTCATGCTAGGTTAATATTACATCATGAACTATGGCTAGTTTGTTATGTTACCATAAGGCTTGTCATAAAGATTGATATAATATAATCCTGGTGCATAAAAAATGCTTATGGTAATTTTGAATATACTGCTTTGTTGTGCTAACACAAGGGCAATTATATTCGATTTTGACTGTATTGAAATGAAGGGTCTTACTTAACAAAAATATTATAGCTTGTTGTGTTAATACAAGGTTAATAATATTTTAGAGGTCAAGATAAAATATTGAGAATTACATGAGATGTAATTGGAAAGAGTTTCCTACCTATGAACTCATAAGGGTTTGTTGTGTTAATACAAGATCATTATGAGGAATTAGGATCTCAATCCTACTAAGATAAATATAAAATATATCTCGTTTACCATAGGAGAGAGCTATGGTAACTGATAAAATAGTGGGAGACATAACTAGTTTTAAAAGTCCTCATCTAGTTATGCATGTCAAACATGAGTGGTCTGTTTATACTATTATTTTATGTAGATTTAAGTCTACATTATGGCTTCTTTATTTTCACCTCATGATACGATAAATAAAACTATGTTGATCGATACAACTATGTGGATTGGTTGAAGAACTTGTAAATTAGGTTTATATCGGAAAAGAACTCTGATATTTTGGATATTTCTGACCCTAGATTGGTCAGTAATAATGAGAAGGTAATGATGTCCGTATGGATATTATTTATGAAAAATTTAGACATTGAGAGTATAATTGCAAGAATTATCTTGCAAAATTAAAGCAGGGTGTAAGTGTAATACCAAAAGATATGTATATGATACAGATCTATTTTTTATTGAGTGATTCAGACTCTGATATTTGGATATTGGATACCATCTGTGGATCTCACATTTATAATTCATTACAGTGACTATAGAATATCAAAGGTCTGAAAAGAGGTGACCTCGAGCTTTATAGCACAAGTGGAGAGTCTGTTAGCGCAAAGACTGTGGGAACCTATATGCTTGATTTGCCTTTAGACAAAACTTTAGAATTAAAAGACTGTTATTACATACCAAAGGTCATTAGAAATATTATTTCTATACCTTTATTGTTAAAATAAGGTTATGAAATAAGGCTAATGAAAAATGGATGCTCCATTTTTTTTAATAAATTTTATGGTAGTGGTTATATTGATAACAATCTTTTAATTTTTGCACTCAATGAAAATATTTTTTATATTAAAAAAAATATAAAAAAAAAATATATGAATGTCACATATCTCTGGCATTGTCGCCTTGGTGATATTAGTGAGTCAAGGATAAATAAGTTATACAAAGAAGAATTCTTTTATTCAAATGATTATGAATCATTGGGGACCTATAAATCTTGTCTCATGGGTAAGATGATCAAGACTCCATTTTCTTAATATGGAGAGAGGACAAGTGAGTTATTAGCTCTAGTACATATAGATGTATATGGACTGATAACAACTCAGGTCAGAAGAAGATACTCCTATTTTGTTACCTTTATAGATGATTTATTAAGGTTCGGATATGTGTATCTTATGAAACATAAATTCGAAGCTTTTGATAAGTTCAAGGAGTATCAAGGTATGATGGAGAAACAAACTGAAAAAAATATCAAAGTTCTTCGATCTGATCGAAGAGGAGAGTACTTATCTAGTGAATTTTTTAATCATCTTAAAAGTAAAGGTATTCTCTCTGAATAGACTCCTCCTTATACACCTCAGTTAAATGGTGTAGCAGAAAGGAGGAATCGCACTTTAATGGATATGGTGCGGTCTATGATATGCTTCACCGATCTTTCAATATCTTTCTAGGGATAATGCCTTAGAGACTGCCACATATATATTAAATAGAATGCCTTCAAAGTCTGTTGCAAGCACTCCATATGAGATATAGAATGGTAGGAAGCCTAATCTTAAACATCTTAAGACTTTGGACTGTCCTACTTATGTCAAAAATATTTTTAGACATAAGCTTAATGCTAGATTAGACAAGTGTAGATTTGTAGAGTATCTTAATAAAATTAATGGATATTATTTCAACCACCCTACTGAACAAAAGGTGTTTGTTAGTAGGCATGCCATTTTTTTGAAACATGAATTTATCCAAGAAGGAGGCAGTGGGAGGAATATTGAATTTCTAAAAGTTCATGATCTACAAACCGATCTAGAAATAGCAGTAGTTGGACCACAAGAAAATCCTCAATCAAAAGTACCCAAGGATGAGGTACATCCACTATACATACCTCCTCTCCGAAGGTTAGATAGAGTGTGTCAAGCATCTCTGAGATATAATTTTGTCATTGAGTATAACAATTCTATCAATATCATTCAGGATGTTGATCCACTGATCTATTCGGAAGCTGTTATGAGTAGGGACTTAGACAGATAGCTGGAAGCTATGAAATCTGAGATGGACTTGATGAATACCAACCAAGTGTAGACCTTGGTTGATGCACCTGAGGGTGTGACCCCAATATAGGGTGCAAGTGGGTCTTCAAAAGGAAGATTAGAGTAGATGGCCAAGTAGAAACCTACAAAGCTAGGTTAGTGGCGAAGGATTTCCGTCAAAGGCAATGAATTGACTATGATGAAACCTTCTCACCAGTGGCTATGCTCAAGTCTGTCCAGATTTTGCTTCTAATAGCAACATACTACGATTATGAAATCTGGCAGATGGATGTTAAGACCATTTTTCTTAATAGTAATCTAGAGGAAGAGGTTTATATGACTCAGCCAGAGGGATTTGTCTCAAGTAGGAGAGCAAATCAAGTATGCAAGATAATGAGATCCATCTATGGATCGAAGCAGATTTCGAGGAGCTGGAACATCTGATTTGATATGACAGTCAAAGAGTTTGACTTTATCAAAAATATGGATGAACCATGTGTATACAAGAAGACAAGTGGAAGTGTTATTATCTTCTTGGTTCTGTATGTTGGTGACATACTACTCATTGAGAATGATATCCCAATGATGCAATCGGTCAAGACTTAGCTATCGAATAAGTTTTTCATGAAAGACTTAGGTGAAGCATCCTATATACTGGATATAAAGATCTATAGAGATAAATCTAAAAGGATGTTAAGCTTATCCCAATCACGGTATATAGATCTCATATTAAAGAGATTTAATATGGAAGCAAGTAAGAAAGTTTACTTGTCTGTAAGTTATGGTATATGTTTCTCTAAGAAAATGTGTCTTAAGACACCAGAAGAAAGAAAAAAGATGAATTAAATCTCTTATGCTTCAGTTGTAGGATCAATTATGTATGTCATGCTATGTACCAAGCCTGATGTAGCTTATGCCTTGGGCATAGCTAGTAGATTTCAGGCTGATCTAAGGAAGGATCATTGGAAAGCAGATGATAGCAAGTCAATATCAAGGTATGTATTTATCCTAATTAATGGGGCAGTGAGTTGGAAAAGTTCCAAACAGCAGATAGTAGCTGACTTAACTACTGAGCCAAAGTATGTTGCTGCTAGTGAAGCCATTAAGAAAGCTGTCTGGATGAAGAAACTCATCCTGGATTTAAGAGTCGTTCCTAAGATTGAAGGACCGGTGTCACTCTATTTTGATAACATTGGGACCGTTATTCAAGATAAGGAACCTAGGTCTCATTATAAATCGAAGCACATCCTTAGACATTTCCATCTCGTTAAAGATAAGATGTTATTTTTGAACGAGTAGATAGAAAGAACAATATAGCAGATTCATTCATTAAGGCCATACCACAGTAGCTATATGATTGCCATCTTGATTGTATGAGATACAAAGGCGATTAGCTTTAGTGCAAGTGAAAGATTGAAAGAAAAGTGTCCTATAAGCCAATCGCAAGTGTGTTGCGATGATACTTTTTTTATAATTTTTTAACTCATGAAATGATATTTATTATTATTTGAGGTATTGATTTATCATATTAGCTGCATCTTATTATGTCTAAGATTATGATGAACGTCAAAGATTAGGATAATGATTTTAGGAGACATGAATTGATCATGCTAGTGAGACCTAAAATCTTAAAATTTTAATATTAAATATTTCTGATCGTAAGAGCATTGAGTCAGAGATCAATGTTCTGGATAGATTGGTACATCCTACGTATGCTCAATGGAGAGGATGAAAAATCTCACTAGCCACTTGTGTGAAATACTAATACAAGGATGTGGGTGCTCATTTGAGAAATGAGTCTACTGAATTGACTCGATGAAAAAGAATATCTTATGGAAGCCTTATTTGCATGTCAAAGATGGTTCTCTAAGTAGGAGTTGTGCAAGTGATCCTTAGACCTGAGACCACCACGAAATCTTGTGCATATGAATCCATATTTTGGTTCATACCCAGACATGGCATTAAGACATGTATGGAGTGTTCTGGATATGATGGAGTGTGTATGGAGGTTGTGAGTAAGTCAACATGGAATCAATCACTCATAATAAGAAAAGATCGCATCCTGTGTATTCTCAATCCTAGATGACTTGAGAAAAGTCTTTTGGCCAAAAGCAAGAAGAAGATTAGAAAGAGTTTCTAAGCTTCTTCATTGGAGTCATCATTGGTTAATTGAGAATTGATATGAATATGTATTTGAGTTTGACATGATTCCATACTCATGAACATATTCAGAGTGCAAGGATGATCGAAGGATTGAATTGCACAGTAATTTACCACTGAAGGATAGATTTGATATTTTCATCAAATTTTACATCTTCTGGGTAGTCATGATATATTGCTAGATATCATTCTTGATTTATAGATTTTTGATCAAATTAAAGAGTTTATTTTGATCGCCAATTAGAAAGGATTCTAATTGTTGAACTCGAATTAGCTCGATTGGACCTAAATCGATTAGATTAAAATTTAATCAAATTTGGTCAACTTATATCCAAACCTACTGCCAACTAGATATGGAATCCAATAGGTCACACACATATAAAAATTGGCCAAGGACCCTTTTGAGAAAGGTTGATTGGAATTTTGGATTCAATCAGGGTTCCGGTCGGCATGCTAGCATGTATGGAAATCCTTGCTCCTTTGGAGACCAATTTGGTCCCATCCCTTGCTAATTAGCTAGCCCAATTTGGTAGATATTTGGGTCAGGTCATATCACCTAGAAGCAACCCAAATTGGAGCATCACATCCCATGTTAACACCAAGTATGAAGAGTCCAAGTTGTGGTGGACTCTTGGTGTAAAATAGGTTCTGCCTACAAGTGTTGGCATGGGTAGAAGAAAAAATTTATTTTTTTGATGGGATTAAATTATGTGTGATAGCTCACATCACCCTCCATTCTTTGGTTCATATCTTAAAGTATGAGATATATTTTTTCTAAAATTTATGGGGTAGAGAAAAAATTGAAAAAAGAAGGATGTCTCACACGCACGCACAAAAGCATCGCATCTCTCTGTGATTTGGAGAGTCCTTATCCCAATCAAATCATTTTAGATTGAAATTATTTTTGGTGATGACATTTTGTACTTGATGAGATATCTTTGATAATTTTTTTTTAAATTTTTTTAGACTTATCTGGATGCCAAATGGATGCCATAAGTGGTCCTGATGCCTGCACATGTGGTGATCAGCACTCGCATGAAGAGGTGCGAGATTAGCATCCTTCCATAAAAAATTTATCACTATTTTTAATTTTTGGAGTTTAGATTGAATCCCCAATCCATGTGGATTTTTAAGGATTTTTTTGATTTGGTAAGAGATGTGAAAATATCCCTTCTTTGGTTGCACGCACGCAGACCAGGGTGCTGATCGACGTATCATGGATAAGAGTCCTTCTGCTTGAAGGAACTCTTATCTCCGATAATCAAATCAGATATGCCTTTTGGATAAGGCATGTCCCTCTCTTTTGGCATCCCTCTGATGGCTATAAATAGGCCGGGGTGCTGGGTATCTGATGAATCAAAGAGGGGTTTCTAATTTTTCTCTTGTTACTCTCCTTTCTTTCTTACAACCTATCTTAGTTTTAGGACAAGGCTTTGGGATTTAAGACAAAGCCTTATCTAGTCCTAACAAGGGTTGTAAGGGTCCTAAAGAAGAAGAATCAGAAGTTCAGAGGAGATTCTAAGATGGTGAGGTCAGGTTCTTTAAGAAACTTGATCGATACGAGGCTAGTCAAGTTCTAAGGGCTAGAACTCTTGAAGCAAGGTGCAGAAGGAGAGCTGTCTTTGGTTTAAATTCCATGTGGATCACCATTGGAGGGTAGACACTTGGACGTCTTGTGGAAATTAGGATTAGCACTATAGGTATTCTTCTTATCCTAATTTATATTTATTATATTTTGATTATTATAGTCAAGAGTTTCTGGGCATTAGGGCTTCCGATGCATTGAGTATTTTGAATGAAAATTTTAAACAGCTAACCCTTCCTCTATGCCACTGAAACCCAACACATGGAGATCTCAAAATCACCAGTTCATAGTCTTCATGGTGGTATATGACTTCTGGTCTTTTCCTCATATGCTTGATTTTGTGGTTTGATTGTAATCATCAAGGAATTTCTAGGATTTTGAGTTTTGGTGGTTGAGTTTAATTGTTAAATTTTATTTTTATTTACTGAATGCATGTTAAAATTTTTTTGAAATCTATATTCTGTTGTGTCATCAGAACCCAACAATGGTATTAGAGCAACCCTTGATAGATTCAATCAAATTTTATGTTATTTTTGTGATATGGATTTGATCCAGTTCAAACTATGTCAAAATTAATTTTTCTGATTGATGTTTAGTTAATGATTTTGATGTATTTTTGTAAATGATAAAGTATTATCGATCCATGATCAAATCTTAGACATAAAATTTCATAGTTTATAGACTTGTATGACAAGCTTAATTTAGATCCTATGGTCTATTTATCCATGGAATTGAAATCCCAGTGCATGTGATGTGCAGGGGTCTTGAAATGCTACATATGGATATACATTGCCAAGACTTAAGATTCTTGCATTTGATGCATTTACCTAAGTTCCAAGGGCTGACCACCATGTTGTCGGACACTCACCATTGTGGGTTGATCATTTTGGTTGTTGCCCGAGGTGTGTCTGGGGTCGAAAAATTTTTGGTCATGGATAGGATGCATCAGTCAATGGATTATAATTTTTATGCCAATAAATTGGTTTAACTATAATTCATTATTCTAATATGATTAGAGCATAATGATTATGGATTAAATCAATATCATAGTTCTAATTTGATTAGAAGCTATGTTTAATTTTGGTTAATCAAATTTATCATTTGCCTAATTGGATTAGGGTTTGAGTTATGGGTGATCGAATCTAGGTTGACCTAATTGAATTAGGTCTAACCTAAGAATTGATCAACTCAACTTAAATAAATAAAAATTGATAAACTTAAAAGTTAAAATTTGGATCAAGTGTTGAACTTGAATCGAAAATCCTAGATGGATCATATGCCCGTAATTTTGAACATCTTAATTGACATGTGTTTGAATGATATCACAATAGAAATAATATGAGTTGTATGTTATAATATTTTATAATTGTTACAAAATACTATGTCGATTTGTTATAGACTATGGAACATTCATGTGATGGATATTTGCATGAATGCTTACCTGTTAGTTGATTTTATAATGCATTTGCAAGAGTTGCAATAAGGGCTGGACGTCCTTGATGCATTATATTATCAGCTGTCCCTCTCTTTTTTATATTCTTAACTGTTGATTGAGATTTTTACATAATGATATAAAATTATGGAAAAAAAATTATGTGAGAATAGATTGAAATTATTTCATTCTATTTTTAAATAAAGATCAAGCATTTATGGTAGACTTCATGGTGATGAAGACTAGACTACCAGAGTTTTGGAGAGCAGAGGTGCATTAAGATTGATCATGAGATAGTTCAGTCTATGATGCACCTAGAGTTAGACCTAAAGATCATCCTGTGGCTCGGATGATTTTTAAAGTCCATAACTATTTATTTTAATTGTTATGCTCTTACATGCTGGTAGTTTGGATTTTGATTTTACATAGCATATGATGCATGTATATGTTAAGGATGTGTTGAGACCTAAGTCCCTCATGTAAATTATATTAAGTCATAATGGCGAAGTGTTAAGAATACTACCCATGCCTTCCTTCATGCTAAATCACTATTATGTCAAGAATCATAGTAGGCTTGTTGTGCTATCCACAAGACTTGCTATGGGGATTGACTTAATACTGTCTTAATGCATAATGAAGCTAATGATACTTAGCTCATACTAGGTCAATAGAGTATGTCAAGAACTGTAGTGAGTTTGTTGTGCTATCCATAAGGCTTGCTATAGTGATTGGTATGATGTTGACTTAGTGATGCTTATGGCATATTCTGGTAGTGCTGCTTTGTAGTGCTATCCATAAGGATAGTATTATTCAGGTATGACCATATAAGATTGAAGGGTATAACTTAACTAAAATACTATAGTTTGTTGTGTTATCCACAAGGCTATAAGTATTTTAGAGATAAAAGTTATGTTGAGAGTTGTATGAGATGCAATTAGTAAAGAGTTACTTACCTTTGAACTCATAGAAGCTTGTTGTGCTATCCACAAGGCTTTTTATGAAGAATTGAGATCTCAACCCCACTAAAGAACTTCATGATAAGATTCTTCGATTTCATACTTGAGGGCTATGAAATTTGTTAAAATAGTGGGAGACACAATTAGATAAAATCCTCATCTAACTTGTACATGTCATCATGAGTAGTCTTTTTTATGTTCTTATATTCATATTTGCATCTTTAGATTCACTACTTAGGATATTTTTTAAATTGATCGAATATTATGGAATGGTTGAGCAATAGAAGGTGAAGAATATTTTCACTATAGATATCTAATATCCTTACAGCATCGATGAGCAATAAATTGTAAGAATTATCTTGCAAGCGTGAAATAATAGTAGGATGCAAAAGTTATATATGCTAATAGTTTATATGTGATACAAATTAATAATTATCATTGAGAGTTTCAACTTTAAAATTTTAGGTATATGATACCTTATGTAGGTTCCACTTATGCAAAGTGTTTGCTGGATCTATAAAGCTGAAGTGAGGTGACTACTTACCTTTTGGCACTGATAGATGTCCATTCATGCTAAGGCTGTAGGAACCTATTTATTAAGAAACTAGTAGACCATTGTTTATCAGAAATATTATTTCAATCTCCATGTTATTATAACATAGATTTGAAATTAATGTTAAGAGTAATAGTTACCCTCCTTCTGATAAATTTTATAGCTATGGTTTTATATTTCTGTCACTCAATGATGTTCTTTATGTTGATGAGAATAAGAAATAAATATATAATGATCACATATCTCACGACAAGCAAGGTATTAGGTCTTGAACATATGGATGTTCGAAGATTAATAATATTTCGACCCAGAGATGGACACTTCATATGTGATATGATGTGTTCTCTAAAATGCTTCAAAAATATTATTATCTCTTTCTGTGGATATATCCTAGAAATTGATGTATATGTTAGATATTATAAAAATCTATTATGAGCACTCTATATGAGATATGAAAAAGGCAAAAGGTAGGTTGCCCAACTTATGTGAAAAGGGTTGATGTACATAAGTTTGTGCTAGAATAGATTTTTATAAGTATATAGGTTATCCTAAAAGAATAGTATGTGATACTATTTCTACCACCCTACTTGACAAAAGATGTTTTGTCAGTAAGTATGCCACCTTTTAGGAAAAGAAATTTTTCTAAAAGGGGATAGTGGGAGGATAATTGAACTTGAGAAGTTCAAGACCTATAAACTATCCTATCTTAACCTGTGGAGTGTCCACAAGTTAATACTCAACCAGATGTGCCCAGTGATGAGGCACGACCATGATACACACTTCCTTATCGAAGGGTCAATTCGAGTGTGTAATGTACCACTCAAAATATGGATTTGTTATTGTGAATGGCAGTACACCATACATCATTGTGAATGATGTTTTACTTGACCCATTCAGAGATTGTTATGAGTAGAGACTCTAACAGCTAATCTGAAATCTTATCATCAGAAATCGACTCCCTATACATCAATCAAGTGTGGATTATGGTTGAAGCACCTATGGGTATGACCCAACGGGTTGCTATCAAGGATGACTATTCAGATTTTTGCTATTGCCATACAGAATTTAGAGAAGTAGTCTCTAGTGGGAGGGAAAATGTATTTGTGAATTCAGACAGATTTATGAGGAGTAGGTACTTCTATTATTGATGGAACAGTCAAAATGTTTGACTTTATCAAATATAGATGAACAATACGTATATGCAAGAAGATAAGTAGGAGTTCTACAAACTTCTTGGTTATGTATGTAGGTGACATACAACATATTAGGAAGGTAGTCCCGATATTACATTCAGTTAATGATTTGCTTATCACAGATATTTTCATAGAATAGACTTGGATAAAGCATCCAATATACTTGACATCTATAGGGATAGGTGTAAGTGGATGCAAGGCTTGTCCCAGTCTAGGCACATAGAATTTAATGTTGAAAGGGTTCAACATGAATGGGTGTAAAAAAATTTACTTACCCATATATTCAATGTACCAAGCCTGATGGGAGTTATGTTATATACATAATCATTAATTTCAGGCTAATCCATGATAGGATCTTATGAAAATTATGAAAAGCATTCTCAAAGTACTTGAGAAGTACTAGAGGAGCAGTGAATTGGCAGAGTTCCAAACAGTAAATTATATTTAACTCAGTTAACTGTTGTTAGTAAAGATTACTTAGGAAAGTTTCTTAATGAAAGGTTCATCATTAAGTTGGGTGTCATCTCACCGAGTACCCACGCACATCCTAGGCACTTTCACCTCATTTATGATTTGATCATAAATGAGTTAATATTAAGAACATCATAATGGACCAGTTCACTTAGCCATACACGATAGCAGTGTAATCGCCATCCTGATTGCATGGGCTTCAGGTAAAGGGGCAATTGACTTTAGTACAAGTGGAAGATTGAAAGAATAGTGCACTACAAGCCAATCGCATGGGGATGCGATGAGATTTTTCTTTATTATCTTCCTGCTTATTTGCATGATATTAGTTATTTTATTTATATGAATTATTATGTTTTAGCATTTGCTGTATTATTTTTATATGATTATGATAAATCTCATAGATTAGAAAAATAATTTTAGAGCCATGATGATATCATGCCAGTGAGACCAAAAATCTTGATAGCCTCAATCTAAAATATTTTCAGTCGTTGGATCATTGAGTCAGGGATCGATGACTCCAGTAAGATAGGTACATCCTATGTATGCTCGATGGAGAGGATGGTTGATCTTATAATTACTTGTGTGATGATATTAATACAAAGATGTAGGTGCTCATTAGAGAATGAGTTCACTAAACTGACCCACAAAAGAACATCTGATGGAGCCTTACAGCATGTCAGTAGATGGTTCTTCAGTGAGAGTGGTACATGTAATCCTTTGACCTGAGATCACCATACCTTATGTGTATGGACCCTTACTTTAGTTTATTTTTTAGCACACCACTTTGAGATGTGTGTGGGATATTCTGGGTATGGCAAAGTATGCATGGAGGTTGTGAGTGGTCAACAAGGAATCGGTCACTCCTTGTAGGAGGAGAGAACATCCTATGTGATCTCATAGGATGGTGACTCTAAGAGTCTCTCGTCAGAGCAAGGATGAATAGTAGAAATAATTTCTACTAGTTCATCAATTGAGTCATCATCATCAGATCGAGATACATATAGTTAGATATTTGGGTTTGATATATTTTCATACCCATGGCTTTTTCAGGATGTTGTATGATCGAAGGATTGAATTGTATGGTAACTCATCAAAGAAGGATAATTTTGATATTTTTATCAAATTTTAAATCTTTCAGGTAGTCATGATATATTGCTAGATATTAATCTTGACTTGTGAACTCTTCAGAATTAAAAGAATTTAATTCAAGAATCAATTAGAAAGAGTCCTAGTTGATTGGGACTCTCGAGCTGACCTAATCCAATCGGATTATGATTACGTCGAGAATTTTGGTCTACTGTTGGCTAGATTTGGAACCCAATGGGTCACACACAATAAAAATTTAGTCTTAATCTAATTAATTTGAATTTATTATAAATTTAATGGGATGATTAAATTGCTAGCACATGAATTGACCCAAGTTCCCAATTGGGTTCGGTGCAAAGGTTTTTGTGCTAACCTAGTCTTGTTGCCTTGACCTAATGTGATTAGGTTTGAACTATATAATTTATTAGTTAGTTTTATCTGATTTTGTGGAAGTGTTCCATAGAGAATCAACCTCCTCCATGTCAAACCACTCGCATAAATATTGGTGGAGTCATAATTATTTTTGGTATTAAGAAGAAGAGTCCTTCTTTCTTACTCCTCTTAAAATCATTACATGTTCCACATGTCCCATTAATTTTGTGCACCATCAGATGGTGCCTTGGGATGTGGGATGTGGAAGAGAATAGGGAGTCCATTTATGGCGTTGGGAAATATAGGGTCCATTTCTCATGGGACTCTTCATTCCTCTTTTATTCCACATATTTTTTCTTCCCTCCATGCGCCATATGATGGTTCTGGATAATTGTTGGCATAGAAGTGGAGGAGTCCTTCTGCTTGAAGGCTCTTCCACACCTAGAGTTTCTATATAAAGAATTTATTCTTTATGGAAACAAAGGGATGACACATGGGATGTGTTTGCGCCAATTTATTTCTCCTTTTATTCCATGCACCATTTTATGGTGTTCAAATTTTTTTTGATAGAGGAGGAGTCCTTGTGTAGATGAAACACCTCTTATTCCATGCCTAACACTTGGATTTCCATGTTGAAAAAATTATTTTTGCCGTGTTAGGGAGTTAGGATGCTAAGAGTTGGCACCCCTTGATGTCTTGTGTGGTGCCCCTTCATCCCTTATTTAAGGGGTGCCCCATATGGCATAAAATCCATCCAATAATGGTTTTGGATGTGGGATTAGATGAGGATGAGGTGGTAAAAATTTGAAGTGAAAAAAGAAAGGGAAAGGGAGAGAAAAATAGAAAGGAAGAGTGGAAGAAAAAAGGAAAGTATGAGATACTTGTCCTACAATCAGATTGTTCATATGTTGAATGTAAATTTTAATTAGAGTGTGGTTTGATACTTTTGGAAAGGGTTCCTAAAGTGGTCATAGTAGAGGTCATGAAGGCATACAAGCAATGATGCATCATGTTCTTGCGATTGATAATCGGTAGCGCACTTAGGAAGAAGGCTGCAGCACCATGATGAGTTGGGAAGGGTTTAGATCAATCCTGTGTGGATCACCGTTAGAGGACTTTTACTTTGAAGTCTCATGAAGATCTCAAAATTACTAGTTCATGAACTTCATGGTGGTATATGACTTCTGGTCTTCTCCTCATATGCTTGATTTTGTGGTTTGATTGTAATCATCAAGGAGTTCTTAGGGTTTTGAGTTTTGATGATTGAGTTTTATTGTTAAACTTTGTTTTCATTTACTGAATGCATGTTAAAAATTTTTTGAAATCTATATTTCGCTGCATCACCAAAACCCAATAATGGGATGTCCTATAGCATGTAGGGGTGCTGCATGGCCTTTTCCATGACGATGAATAATGAAAAAAATTTTAAAACTTTATTTTAGATCTGAAATAAGATATATTAGATTTAAAATTAGTATTTTGATCATTAAATGATTGATTGTAAAAATATTTTATAAAATTAAAAACTATTTTCAAACATCGAATCTGAATCTATGTCAGCCCAAAACTTAATTGAAAATTAAGTGATCTAGATTTAAGAATCAAAGATCTAAGGTATTAATTTCATAATTCATGGGTTAATGGGTTAGCTCGAGTCAAGTCCATTTAACTAGGTTAGATCTAGGGTTAAAAATTATTTATAATGGATCATATTAGTAATTGATCACATCTAATTAAAAATTAATTCTGATTGAGTCAATTTCTTCTATTGATCAATTTTAATAGTTATAGTTGGTCAAGTCCATGTTGATTAGACCAATATGGACTTTGATCGTAGCTCTGTAGTCGAATCCAAGTTTATAAGTTGATCAAATTAAAAATGACTAACCAGTTGGTGTCTAAGGTAAGTATGGCAGCTTTGATCGATGGTCATTAATTGAGAGCTATTCACATAGATTGAATCTATATCGAGTTCATGGAATATTTCTTCCATCGATCTTACTTATCTGGCCAACATGGTGAATCATATTTTGATTAGATCACTTAATGATTGGGGTTGACCCATGCTAACTAAGAAATCAGTATGACTGATTAGGTGCTCCTAGTTCAACTTGTCTTGAGTCCTCTTCATGACTTGGTGAAGTCAGTAGGAAGATCTATGACTGGTTGGCTAGACCAGCTTATACCTAATCTTCTTTAATCTGACTTGGTGAAGTCAGTGAGAGGATTAAGATTAATTGGTCAAGTCATTTCTCATCTCTCAATTCAACTAATTAAATTTTTTAAAATTCTTAGGTCCCTAAAAATGAAATAGTTATGGTGATAACTAGATCATAGCCTCCCATTAAGTTGGATGATAATGAGTCTAACAGTTTAGATGATTATTGGAGATGCCACATGCTTGGTGTTCATCTGGCTATCAAAATTATCATTTATAATATATTGATTTAGTTGTATCTTTTTGATGATGGTCAGGTTGGCCAAGCCACACTCGAGCTTGGTCACTCATTTGTTAGATGCACTAAATTCTGTCATGTTAATGGTTGGACCTAACTAGAACTTTCAGTGGAGGCACCACACACCTACTAAAGAGGTGTCTAGGGCAAAATTGAATGCTAAAAATTATTTAGTGAAATAATTAGTTAAGAACCTACCCATAGATGCATAGGGATTGGTCGAGCTACACTCGGGCCCATGTGCAGTCTATGTGGATTCTAGTACCCACTAAGAAATTAGTGTAATTCCTCAAATTGGAGGTAGAGGCTACTAATTCGAATAAAATAGTGAGAGAATCTTTAGACTAAAATTCATATCTTTAGGCTTAATCAATTCATATACTAATTAGGTTTTGATTTTTTTTTTGCAGTTATGGCCGCCACCTTGTCACTCCTATCACTTTTAGATAGTGATAAATTGATGGGATCAAATTTTGATAGCCGGTATTGAAAGCTCAAAATAGTTCTGGAGCATAAACGAATCTTGTATGTATTGACAGATCTAGCACCTGAAGAGCCAGCTCTGAATGCACGTAGTATGGCCTGAGATACTTATCAGAAGTGGCTTAATGATCGAACTACAATTCGTTGTATTATGCTGGTGGTAATGAATGATGAGTTTAACCATCATTTCGAGAATGCTCAGCCATAGGACATGTTACAAATATTGAACGAGTCCTTTGGCACATCCGACAATATTGAGAGGCACAAAACTAGTTATGCCATCTTCAACGCTCGAACGAGGGAAGGAGCATCAATTACTGATAATGTATTATACTTGATCGAGATGATTGAGCGCTTAAACAAGCCCGACTTTTTCTTACATGAGCAGCTGGAGAAAGATGTAGAACTCTCTGTCCAAGTCCTACTTCTCTTTTCTTACTCATTTTTGAATGGCAAAGCTCGCAGTCAACTACTATGATTTGCTGAGGTTGCTGTAGAGCTTTGAGAAGGATCACCAACTCCACAAGGAGTCAGTGAATGTTGTGGGAGGATCTTCTTCTGGATGTTGACTCTTTAAGAAAGAGAACAAGAGCAAGAAGAATAAGAAAATGATGAAAAGTGCTGGGGCACCCAAGCCTAGTCAGACCAAGAAATCCAAGTTCGATCAGAGTTAGGCGGAATGCTTCTACTGCAAGAAGCAAGGGCACTAGAAGAGGAATTGTCCTCACTACATTATCTTTTTGGATTCGAACAGACCAAGAAAGAAGTAAATTATTACTGGACAAGGTAATTATATGATAACACCTTGTAATTTCTCAATTTATGATTTTACTATCTAGATATTAGATACCGAAAGTTCTTTTAATATTTGCAATTTGTTGCAGGATCTGCAGGTCAGTAGGAGATTTGAAAAAGATGAAAGATTCTTTAATGTTGGAGATGGAAGATTAGTTCCAGTTCTAGCGTTAGAGACTATTAAGCTTGTATTCGAGTCCAATATAATTATTCTTAGTGAATGTCACTTTTTGTCCTTCTTTTTTATTGAATATTATTTCTGTAGGCCTCTTGACCATGTATGGTTATGAAATTTTAAAAAAAAAAATAATTTTAATACCATTATGAGTGGTGTTAATGTGATGAATGGATAGCTGGACAATGGTATTTACATATTGTCACAACCTGTTAGTATAATGTACACATCCAGCAAACACTCTAGAATTAGTGATGTCTTTGATATCTATCTTTGGCACTGTAGGTTAGGTTATGTTAACAAGAACAAAATAAACAGGTTGACACAAGAAGAAATCTTCGAAGTTAGTGATTGTGTATTACTTCCAACTTGTGAGTCCTGTCTTCTTAGAAAAATGACCAAGCCACCTTTTACTAGAAAAGGTGAGTGAGCTAGTAAAGTTCTAGGTCTGATACATACTGATGTATGTGGACCGATGAACACCAATGTTAGAGATAGATATTATTATTTTATTATGTTTACAAATGATCTATCGAGGTATGGGCACTTAATGACACATAAGTCAGAGATGTTTGAAATATTCAAATGATTTTATAATGAAGTAAAAAAATAAACTGAGAAGAGTATTAAAACTTTTCTATTCGATCAAGGAGGAGAATATCTCTCCAGTAAGTTTCTGACATACCTAGAAGAGAATGGGATTCTCTCGCAATAGACCCATCCTGGAACACCACAGCATAATGGTGTATCGAAAAAGAGGAATCGAACTCTGTTAGACATGATTTGGTCCATGATGGATTTTGCAAGTCTGCCGATCTCATTTTGAGGATATGCACTCGAGTCAGCTTATTATATTTTAAATAAAATTTCGAGTAAGTCCATAAATAAAACACCACATGAGATATAGACAGGGCGTAAGCTAGCACTCTCTCACCTTAAAATTTAGAGATGTCTAGCTTATGTCAAATATTTGAAAACTGACAAGCTTGAATCTAGGTCTGACAAGTATCTATTGTTAGATGTGTGCCCTAGATGTTAGATTGGCTAACACATTTCTGTATAAATCTAAGGACAAATTTATAATTTTGACTATAAATAAATAAAAAAATTATTCTACTATCACATTGTGTACATTATGTCTGTGATACATCCTTTGAGTTAGTAGGAATATTAATTCATATTTTCAAGAGTTAAAAATTTAAGGCATGAATTTTCATAACTAACTCATAAATAGCTCCTAACCATAGGATCATCACGAGGATGGTGATCGATCCGGAAGATTGATGTACGATCGCTTTCTTAGGATAGATATGTCTTGAGTCTACTGATAGCCTATTTCGCAAGTGCACGAAATCGCTCAAGTAATATAATGATAAATAAGAGATCGTTCCCACGAGGACAGAGTTTAATTACCAAAAATGAACACTAATTTTACTAATATCTAAATGATCGAAACTGAATGACAATGGAAAATAAAATTAACTCTAAAGAACTCAATGAAAGCCAAATCAAAATTCGATTGATAAAGCACTAGGGTATATCTGATTTCACTTGGACCAATTATCAATTTCAGCTATTTTGATTAATAATCCAAATTTAATTATTAATGCAAGGATAAATAATCCTAAATTATTTAATAATCTCTCTCGAGTCTTATTAAATATACTAATTAAAACCTATAATCTATCTTCCAATAGTAAAATAGATTTCAATTAGTTCAATAAGTACAGTGATTATTTCCAAAATCTCACAGGTCAAATCTTCTGCTCCCGCTCCAATTATTATTCCTATGATGTTTGTTATTAACTTCAATTTATAATCTTCTTTTTCAGTACCAATTATAAATCAAAATCAATCAAGTACCAAAGATAATAATACTTAAAAGTATTAAGTGCAAATAACAAATAATTGTATTAACAAAGAAAATTAATATAAGATTCTGGAATTAAAATTAAATCCAAGCTACATCAGGTACCCTAGCTAGAAATTTAGCTTTTCATCATATCAAAATCAAACTCAAGTATACTTGAATAAAACTTCAAAATCATCCTAACAATGAGTTCTAGAAAATAAATTCAAAATAAACAAGAGAAAGAATTAAAAACTCGGAAGGAATTGCAGAGCCGAATGAATCCTCTCTTCAAATCTTCCAGATACTCCAAACTCTCCTTGCTTGGTTTCTAGCTTTCAAAGATGATTCTCCTCCTCCCTCTTGCTGGTATTTTAGGATCCTTAAATAGAGCTAGGGCTAGAGTTAAGGTGGTATTTTTCCCATAATTTTATTCTATATATCATTCTTTTTAGTTGGTATAGAATCTCTCCTCCTTTGGATAGGCTTTAAGCAACCACCAGCCATCTACTCCTTATGCTGCCCAAATTTTTTGATTTTATTATAATTTTCATAGTAAAAAAAGGAAAGGAGGCATGGTTAATTAGAGGAGAAGAATTTCTTCCTTCCTGGGTCCACAAAATCTGCAAAACAAAGTAAGATTTCGGTTGCCCAAATCAAGTTTTCCAAGAATTGGTTCCAATTCTTTCTCAGTTTGCTCCTCATGCAGAATTAGTTTGGACTCTAATTTTCTTTCATTTAATTCTTTCCAAGATAGCTCTTTGCCATCCAAAATTGGTTGCCATATCAGATCTTTGTGCCAAGAAACACTAAGAAGAATCTGGGTGTATCGGGTGTTTCTTGTTGTGTCCAACATTGTTACCAACTTCAACCTACTGTAGCCACCTCATCTGGAATCCAAATTCAATTATGTAAATTATGTTCCTTTCTTGCTTCTCTCAAAATTTTGTAAGATCTAATCTTGCTCAATTTGGAGTCCTGTAGCTTGCCTTTTAGGGGTCCTCACACCAAAATATCCAGAATTTAGATTGGTTGACTAGATGGGAGAGATTAACTATTTGATTTATTTCCTGTACCTCTAGTTTCTTTTCTGGCTGATGATGCCAAAAAGGATAAGGTGTGGGGTCCATTGATATCTTGATTTGGTTATTCTGCTTTGAGATGGACTCTGATTTTGATGCAAGACCTGATGACTCCGGATGACAAACCCTGCTGAATCGGACTCAACCAATTTCACTTAATTTGACCTTTAAAACATGGTTAAGCCCAATTAGGTGTGACCTGGCTCAATTACCTGTAATTGACATAAAACATATCAGGTTCTTATATTTATTTAGTTAATTATTATACCAATTTCATCAAAATCATTAAAAACTAATAATAATAATTACTATAAAAATGCAATACATCAAATACCCCCAAACTTAAGTTTTTGGTTGTCCCCAAGCAAAAGAAAAGTCCAAATCAAAAATGGAGAATCTCAAAAAATTAATGCTAAAAACTTTATTTAACATTAATATACTCAAAATCCATGTAGACACAAAGGAGTAATATCCAAATGCCATGGCTTAACCACCTCAACCCAAAATCGAAAGGCAAACCCACAAGATAACTATTCCAAACTCATTCATACTCAAACAAAATTACGTACAATCAATAGCTACCCTGCTTCCTTTAGGTTTTAATAAAATAATTCGGTTCAAACATCAAATCCTAAATGCAAAATCCTATCAGCCCATCTCCAATAGTGCAAACAACGTACTCAAGAGATCAATAGGACTTTTTTGGGTTAAAAAAAATGAAAAGCAAGCAACAAGAATGATGGTTATGGTCACATAAGTGAAAATAAATCAACCACAATAAATCAGAGCATACTCAATTAATTGTACTTTACATCCCTTCCTTTATTTGTTTTATTTTATATTTTTAGAACAGCCTATACACTTTGGCACTCTTCCTTAAGTCATCATTTGCCTTTTTATGCGAATACCGACATTGGCGATGAAGGCACTCGATTACTCAGCAAGTCATATACTCAAAGTGCTTTGCATACTCATAATTCAAGTCACTGTTTGATGTAAAAGCAAACATGGGGCTCATGAATGCTCCTAGTTACTAGGCAACTTGAAACAGTGAAGTAGATTGTGGTTTTTTTTTTTTTTTTGAATAGAAGGAAAACTAAAAATTCAGTATGCTCTAACCATTATAATCAATTTATTCTCAAAAAATATGAACAGTAGATATGAGATAGGATGAAAAGAAAATACAAGGGGTCAAAAAGGATATGCCAAAGGAATGCCTATATCATTTCTCCTAAGTAAATTGTCTACATTTTACTGCAACAAAGCTCACAAATAGGATTGGCGAAGCAAAGTAACTATCTCCTATACGAGATTTTATTTAAGTATTTACAAGTTTAAAACAGTCAATCCCTGAATTTGACTTTCAAATTTAAAGCTAAGATAGCCAAACAATAACACAAAAGTAAAATTGTCCCCCTCTATATCCTTACAAGTGATCAATGAATCAACATTCCAATTTTTTTTTTTTAAAATTAAATTTTATTAAAAAATAAAGACAAAGATGCAAACATAATGGCAATCCTATATTATTAACACGAAATGCTCATGCAAATGCAACCCCAAATCTGAATTGGACATTGTGCTCAATGACAAGATCATCATCACAATACATATTATAGCAAGGCATTCTTAAAGGTTAGGGGTACTCCCCTTTGTAGCGTGTCTATGCACTTGTGCGAGTTTGCAACTCATCCTCAGTCATTTCATCTCTCTTGTCTTCTTCAATGTGCCTACAAAAAGTGAACAACGTCCATTCAAACCTTGAAAATATAGTGAGAATTAAAATTGACTCAAAAAATAAAGAAAATAAAAAGAATTTTGCTTGGATTGCCTCCCAAGAAGCGCTAGTTTATAGTTGTTAGCTTGACTATCCCAATGCATTATGTCAGTGATATGGAGGTTTTTGGTTGCTCAAATCCTCCATCTATGTATTCCTTCAACCTTTGCCCATTGACCTTGAAGGTCCTATCACCACTCTTCAGCTCAACAGCTCCATGTGGAAAAACTTGTATAATCTCAAATGGACCTGACCACCTAGACCGGAGCTTGCCTGGAAATAGCTTTAGGTGAGAGTTATACAGCAACACCTTTTGTCCTGCTTGAAATTCATGCCTCACAATATTTTTGTCATGCCATCTTTTCATTCTCTCCTTATAAATTCTTGCATTTTCATATGCATGGAGGCGAAACTCATCAAGTTCATTAAGCTGTAATAACCTTTTCTCCCCAGCAGCTTCCATATTGAAATTTAGCAACCTAGTTGCCCAGTAAGCTCGATGCTCTAGCTCCACAGGTAAATGGCATGCTTTTCCATAAACTAGATGATACAGGGACATCCCAATTGGCGTTTTGAATGCTGTTCTATATGCCCATAACGCATCATCTAATTTTAGGGACCAGTCCTTTCTTGATGAGTTGACAGTAGTCTCCAATATTCTTTTAATTTCACGGTTGGAGATCTCTACTTGTCCACTTGTTTGAGGATGATATGGTGTTCCTACACGATGAGTAACACCGTATTTTGTCAATAGAGAATCCAAATAACGATTACAAAAATGCTTACCTCCATCCATGATGATAGGTCTTGGAATACCAAAGTGTGTGAATATGTATTTCTTTAAGAACTTGAGCACACTCTTGGCATCATTAGAGGGAAGTGCTATTGCCTCAATCTATTTGGATACATAATCCACCGCCACCAGGATGTATTGATTTGAATGAGAAGGTGGAAAAGGCCCCATAAAATCTAATCCCCACACATCGAATAGTTTTACTTCAAGGATATTGGTTAGTGGCATTTCCTGTCTAAAAGAAATATTTCCAGTTCTTTGACATTGATCACAAGAAGAAACAAAAGCAATAGCATCTTTAAACAGGTTAGGCCAATAAAAACCACACTGTAATACTTTAGCAGCTGTTTTGTTGGGTCCAAAATGGCCTCCACACTCTAATGAATGACAGTATTTTAAAATATTTTTAATTTCATCATCAGGCACACATTTCCTAATAAGCTAATCTGGACAATACTTATATAAATATGGATCCTCCCAAAAATAATATTTTGCATCATGTAAAATTTTTTTTTTGCTGGTAATTAAATTCTGGAGGAATAATATCACATGCCTTAAAATTAACAATATCAGCATACCAGGGTGTACTAGATGTGAGTAATGCGAAGAATTGCTCATCGGAGAATGACTCATTAATGGGTACCTCAATGTTCTCAATTTCTTTACTTAACTCTAATCGAGACAAGTGATCTGCTACAAGATTTTCTGCTCCTTTCTTATCCCTAATCTCTAAGTCAAATTCTTGCAATAAGAGCACCCAACGAATTAGTCTTGATTTCGCATCCTTCTTTTCAAGTAAATATTTAATTACTGAGTGATCAGTATAAACTATTATTTTTGCTCCTATAAGATATGGCCTAAATTTATCAAAAGCAAAAATAATGGCGAGCAACTCTTTCTCTGTGGTGGCATAGTTCAACTGTGCATTATTCAGTGTTCGACTCGTATAGTACACCACATGAAGTCTATTCTCCTTTCTTTATCCCAAGACTGCTCCTATAGCATAGTCGCTTGCATCACATATGAGTTCAAATGGTAGATTCCAGTCAGGTGCAGTGATGATAGGAGCTGAGATTAATTCTCTCTTTAACCTATTAAAAGCAATCAAACACTCATCAGTAATTTTAAAAGGTGCATCCTTGATCAATAAATTACAAAGAGGTTTGGTAATTTTAGAGAAGTCTTTTATAAATCTTCTATAGAAGCCAGCATGCCCTAAGAAACTCCTCACTCCTTTAACAGATGTTGGTGGTGGTAATTTCTTAATGACCTCCACCTTTGCTTTGTCTACTTCTATCCCTCTAGATGAAATCTTATGGCCTAAAACTACTCCTTCCTGCACCATAAAATGATATTTCTCCCAGTTCAATACAAGATTAGTTTTTTCACAACACTGTAGAACTTGGGAGAGGTTAGTCAAACACATATCAAAAGGAGGACCAAAAATTAAAAAATCATCCATAAAGATTTCAATAAATTTTTCAACTATATCAGAGAATATAGACATCATACATCTTTGAAAAGTTGCAGGTGCATTACATAACCCAAATGGCATTCTCCTATATGCAAATGTTCCATATGGACAAGTAAATGTAGTTTTTTCTTGATCCTCAGGTACAATAGAAATTTGAAAATATCTTGAATAACCATCTAAAAAATAGTAGAAGGGATATCCAGACAATCTCTCAAGCATCTGGTCAATAAAAGGCAAAGAAAAATGGTCCTTTCGTGTGGCTTTGTTTAACTTCCTATAATCAATACACACACGCCAACCAGTGACTGTTCTAGTGGGTATTAGCTCATTTTTATTATTTGTAATAACAGTCATCCCCCCTTCTTAGGAACTACTCGAACAGGACTCACCCAACTACTATCAGAAATAGGATAAATAATTCCTGCATCAAGTAATTTCATTACTTCAGCTCTAACTACTTCCTTCATATTAGGATTTAACCTACGTTGATGCTCAATTGAAGGTTTATAGTTTTCTTCCATTAAAATTTTATGCATGCATATACTGGGACTAATTTCCTTAATATCATCAATAGACCAGCCTAATGCTTTCTTATGCTTTTTCAACACATGCAACAATTTTTTTCTCTTGTTCAGCAGATAAATGAGCAGATATAATGACAGGAAAAATAGATGAGTCTCCCAAGAATGCATATCTTAAGTGAGAAGGGAGCTGCTTAAGCTCAAGCTTGGGGTTTGGCTTAGCCTCTACTGAATCCTATATTTTCTCAACATCATTTAATACATCAACATGCTGTTTATTTGTAACACCATCAATCAAGTCATATTCAGAATTGTCAATTATTTCACTAACAAATTTATTAATCACATCTAATCTAAAACATTCATCATTCTCAAGAGGATATTTAAAATAATTAAGCACATTAAAAATTACCTCTTCTTGTCCCACTCTTAAAGTAAGCTTACCCTCATGGACATCTATAAGTGCCTTGCCAGTTGCAAGGAATGGACGCCCCAATATCAAAGGAACCTCTCTATCTTCCTCCATATCCAAGATAATGAAATCCACTGGGAAGATAAATTTGTCCACCTTGACTAATACATCCTCCACTATGCCTTTAGGATATATCACCGATCGATCAGCTAGTTGTAATGAGACACTGGTCGGTTTCACATCCCCTAGTCCAAGCTTCCTAAAAATAGATAAAGGTATTAAGTTAATGCTAGCACCTAAATCGCATAATGCTTTAGTGAATTCAATATTGCCAATATTGCATGGAATTGTAAAACTCCCTGGATCCTTTAATTTTGATGGCAACTTGTTCTGAATGATTGCACTGCACTCTTCGGTGAGCATGACTATCTCATGGTCCTCTAGCCTTCTCTTTTTGGAAAGGATGTCCTTCAAGAATTTGTCATAGCTAAGCATCTGAGCTAATGCCTCTGCAAATGAAATATTTATATGTAGTTTCTTGAAGACCTCCAAAAACTTCAGAAAGTTCTTGTCATCCTTACTTTGCTTGAGCCTTTGAGGAAAAGGAACTGGTGGATTGTAGGGCTTTACTGGCTCTTCCTTTTTCTCTTTTAGCTTCGCTTTGACCATAGTCTCTTCTTGAGTTTGTTCCTTTACTTGTTCTTTAACAGGCTCTTTCCCTTGTTGTTTCCCTAGTTGTTTTCTACTCCTCAAGGTAATTATCTTCACATGCTCCTTCGGGTTCGTTTCAGTATTGCTAGGCAATGACCCTTGAGTTCTGTTAGCTACCATGTTGGCCAACTGTCCCATTTGTATTTCCAAATTTTTAATGGCAACTTGCTGGTTTTGAAAGTTTGCCTTAGTTTCACCCATGAAATCAGTAGTGGCCTTGGTGAGAGTTGCAACCAATTCTTCCAGGTTAGACTTCTTTTCTTGCTGTGGAAAACCAGGTGGTCCTCTATTCTGATAATTCTATTGTTGCTGTTGATTTTCCCAAGAAAAATTTGGATGGTTCTTCCAAGCAGGCGTGTAGGTGTTTGAGTATGGATTGTTCTGTTGCCTTCCTTGGTTTACCACATATTGCACTTGTTCTTGTACTGGAGGCATGAATGAGCTGTCAATCGGGCAATCTCGAGTAGCATGTTGCCCAGTACACATCTCACAGGTCTGCACATAAGTATTGACAACATTAATAGACAAATGATCTAATTTTTTGAAAAGAGTATCTACCTTTGCATTGAGTGTAGTAATAGCGTCTAGCTCATGAACCCCAGAAGGTCTCCTCACCATGTTTCTCTCATTGGGCCATTGGTAATTGTTGTTGGCCATTTCCTCCAAAAGATCATAGGCCTCATCAAGCGACTTCCCCATCAATGAACCTCCAGCAGCAGCATCAATATTAATTCTGGTATGGTTGTTCAGCCCATTGTAGAAGGTTTGCACAACCAACCATTTAGGCAGCCCGTGGTGTGGACACCTCCTAAGCAGATCCTTGAACCTTTCCCAGGCTTCATATAAGGTCTCCATGTCGAATTGCACGAAGGTTTGGATGTCAGTCCTCAACTTGGCAGTCTTAGCAGGTGGAAAGAATTTTGCCAAAATTTATTGTGCCAAGTCATTCCAAGTGGTGATCGAGCCAGCAGGAAGAGACTGTAACCATGCTTTAGCCTTGTCTCTAAGTGAAAACGGGAACAATCTTAACCAAATTGCATCATCTGACACTCCATTATGCTTAAGGGTATCACATATCTCTAAGAAGTTTGCAATGTGCGCATTAGGGTCATCATTGGGCAATCCTCCAAACTGAACTGCTGTCTGGATCATTTGGATCAAAGCAGGCTTGATCTCAAAGTTGTTTGCTTGCACAGGTGGTCTTGTGATGCTAGATGAAGCTCCATTCATGGTAGGCATGGCATAATCCCGCAGTGTCCTGGGGTTTGCCTCTCTAGCAACCTCATTATTTCCTACTAGGATTACTTCTCTCCTTAGATCTTCAGCCATTTCTGGATCTACTTTTGCCTCAGATTTCTTCCCTTCTTTGACTGCTTTAATATTTTGTTTACAAGTGCGTTCAATTTCTTGACTTGAAATGGGGTTTGATTCAATTCTCACAAGTCGACTCGATTCTCTTTTCCAAGTTGTAATTTTGAAAGATTATTATCCCCCTTTTTTTTTTTTTTAAGAGAAGAGAGAAGAGGAAAGAGAGAGAAAAGAGTTCTAGAGATGAGTCCTAAGGAGTCCTAAATCTAGAGATGAAAGAGAAGAGTGTTTTAATTAGGTTTAAATTTTAATGGCAAACAAGTTAGCACAAAATAGACTTTCTATCCTAGGGTTAACCTAGATCTAGATAGCTCCTAACTGTTCCAAGATTGCCTTCAAGCACTCCAAGCCCAAAACTGACTAACTATCTCGGCCAGATAAGTGTAAGATGTAGGAGGTCTCCTGCTTGTTGCTTTCCTTAGACACCAACTGAGTTGGCCAGGTCAGACAACGGAATCAATTGAAAACCACCTTCTTCAACCACTTGCCTTAGACACCGAGCAATTAATCAATTCGAACCCAGTCTAACTTTAGGGCTTTCTTGTCCTATTGAGCTCGAATATCCTAGGGCCAATATTTAATTGATTTTAGATTAAGGTCTAGGTTATGCAGGATGAAGGATGTGATTTTTTGGGCTAAGAAAGGGTGATCAAATCCTCACCTTATCTGATTAATGGGTTAAGTGCCCTTAAAGTTAATTATGGAGATGCAATGCAAAGAAACAAGATGTCCAATCAAGTTTGATTTTTTTTTTTATATTTTTGGTTATACTATATTAGTTAAGCATTATGAAATGTCAGTGATTTTTTTTTTAAATATCTAAGAAATAAAATATCTAGATTACTAGTAAAATCAACTATTCTTGATATTAAAGCATCAGTCCCCGGCAACGACGCCAAAAACTTGATAGCCTATTTCGCAAGTGCATGAAATCGCTTAAGTAATATAATGATAAATAAGAGATCGTTCCCATGAGGATTGAGTTTAATTATAAAAAATGAATGCTAATTTTACTAATATCTAAATGATCGAAACTGAATGACAATGGAAAAAAAAATTAACTCTAAAGAACTTAATGAAAGCTGAATCAAAATTTGATTGATAAAGCACTAGGGTATATCTGATTTCACTTGGACCAATTATCAATTCCAGCTATTTCGATTAATAATCCAAATTTAATTATTAATGCAAGGATAAATAATCTTAAATTATTTAATAATCTCTCCAGAGTCTTATTAAATATACTAATTAAAATCTATAATCTATCTTCCAATAGTAAAATAGATTTCAATTAGTTCAATAAGCACAGTGATTATTTTTAAAATCTCATCGGTCAAATCTTCTGCTCCCACTCCAATTATTATTCCTATGATGTTTGTTATTAACTCCAATTTATAATCTTCTTTTCCAGTACCAATTATAAATTGAAATCAATCAAGTACCAAAGATAATAATACTTAAAAGTATTAAGTGCAAATAACAAACAATTACATTAACAAAGAAAATTAATACAAGATTCTGGAATTGAAATTAAATCCAAGCTACATCAGGTACCCTAGCTAGAAATTTAGCTTTTCATCATATCAAAATCAAACTCAAGTATACTTGAATAAAACTCCAAAATCATCCTAACAATGAGTTCTAGAAAATAAATTCAAAGTAAACAAGAGAAAGAATTAAAAACTCGGAAGGAATTGCAGAGCCGAATGAATCCTCTCTTCAAATCTTCCAGATACTCCAAACTCTCCTTGCTTGATTTCTAGCTTTCAAAGATGATTCTCCTCCTCCCTCCTGCTGGTGTTTTAGGATCCTTAAATAGGGCTAGGGCTAGGGTTAAGGTGGTATTTTTCCCATGATTTTATTCTATATATCATTCTTTTTATTTGGTATAGAATCTCTCCTCCTTTGGATAGGCTTTAAGAAACAACCAGCCATCTACTCCTTATGCTACCCAAATTTTCTGATTTTATTATGATTTTTATAGTAAAAGAAGGAAAGGAGGCATGGTTAATTAGAGGAGAAGAATTTCTTCCTTCCTGGGTCCACAAAATCTGCAAAATAAAGTAAGGTTTCGGCTGCCCAAATCAAGTTTTCCAAGAATTGGTTTCAATTCTTTCTCAGTTTGCTCCTCATGCAGAATTAGTTTGGACTCTAATTTTCTTTTATTTAATTCTTTCCAAGATAGCTCTTTGTCACCCAAAATTGGTTGCCATATCAGATCTTTGTGCCAAGAAACACTAAGAAGAATCTGGGTGTATCGGGTGTTTCTTGTTGTGTCCAACATTGTTACCAACTTCAACCTACTGTAGCCACCTCATCTGGAATCCAAATTTAATTCTATAAATTATGTTCCTTTCTTGCTTCTCTTAAAATTTTGTAGGATCAAATCTTGCTCAATTTGGAGTCCTGTAGCTTGCTTTTTAGGGGTCCTCACACTAAAATATCCAGAATTTAGATTGGTTGACTAGATGGGAGAGATTAACTGCTTGATTTATTTTTATACCTCTAGTTTCTTTTCTGGCTGATGATGCCAAAAAGGATAAGGTGTGGGATCCATTGATATCTTGATTTGGTTATTTTGCTTTGAGATGGACTCTGATTTTGATGCAAGACCTGATGACTTCGGATGACAAACCCTACTGAATCGAACTCAACCAATTTCAATTAATTTGACCTTTAA
The DNA here is from genome assembly GCF_000442705.2 of Elaeis guineensis. Classification (NCBI taxonomy): domain Eukaryota; kingdom Viridiplantae; phylum Streptophyta; class Magnoliopsida; order Arecales; family Arecaceae; genus Elaeis; species Elaeis guineensis. The sequence continues at coordinate 3,247 of NC_026007.2, read as the reverse complement.
AACATGGTTAAGCCCAATTAGGTGTGACCTGGCTCAATTATCTGCAATTGACATAAAATATATCAGGTTCTTATATTTATTTAGTTAATTATTATACCAATTTCATCAAAATCATTAAAAACTAATAATAATAATTACTATAAAAATACAATACATCATCTACGGTGTGGAGACACCGGAGTGAGAGTATAGGTATTCATTGAGAATGAGAGTACTGAGCGTGACCACCTTGAGCAGTCATAAGAAAGTCTACCTTCTCGTCGATGACTAGCTCGATGCTGCAGCTGTGTGTCTAGTTCTTTGACCTGAGGTGTCTCGATAGTTCACCTTGAGTGTGTTATAGTTTGACTACATCATAACTCGATCTTCTAGCCATTCGAAACCCTGAGGTGTGTTGGAAAATGTATCCCAAAAAGCCAATCGTCAAGCTTTTGACGGTTGAGCAACCAAGTATTGTAATTGATTTGTTAATAAATAAAATATATTTGGCATCTTCATCATAAGCTTTCATCTTCTAATGAACTCCGTTGTTATGATGAAGTCTTTAGGACTATTTAGGTTCGATAAAGAGAGGATTTATCGATTAGTCCTTAAAACTGTTCACGACCAAATGATAGGCTGTTAATAAGGACGACAGCTTCTATCGAGCATAGGTCGCTGTAGGCCATATGGGTTGGTTGTCCTCTTAACCAAGGAGTGTGGAGACACTGGTATGGCATACAGGTGAGATGTAAGGGTACATCATCATTGAACATGACCAACTCCAGAGTATTCTACTGTCAAGAATATCTCTGATGGGATATAGGTATAAGTGTCCCATAGACCTGAGATCGCCTCAATGACTTGCAAGCAACTCACTGTGCTTTGGTACTGGACTAACTGAATTTCTAATTCAGAGACGGAAGGCTTCTGGGCACAGTTAAGTACTTGCAAAGTCAGAGTGTGATCGAGATGGGATTGACCACTCCAAGAGTTGGAGAAGAATGAGTCGCTGTATTTCAATTTAGCAAAACCTTGGCCAGGGTAATCCATCAGATGGATTTGATATTTTGAAATACAATGTGGACAACCTGATCAGAGTTGACAGTTAAACTCTGGGGTGTCCTATGATCATTTTGGTCAAGGGGATGAATTATATGAAAACTATATCCACATGGGTTCTAAGGATGTTGTTCTACACATTCGATCTATCCGATCATCGGGTACCATTGCTAGATGGTCACTTCGATTGGTATAAGAATTTGTTCCTATGCTACCGACTTAGGTTCGGACCTATGAGATCACACACATTAGAGTTCATGATCCGATCAGATGGTTGATCAATGATTAAGAATCGTTCTAGGGTTAAATGATCAATACGATTGACATTTAACCCAGTGCAAGTGTTGCAGGAGGATCGATTAGCAATTCGATTGCTAATTGGCTTAATTTGATTAAGCCAATGGGCTGAGATTAAGTCTAATTAAATATGATTTAATTAGATTTATTTTGGGCTTGATTGGATCAAGTCCAATTGATTTATTGGATAAGCCAAGTGCAAGGAAAAACTAGTCCTAGTTCAACTAGGACTTGGGTCAATCTAATTTTTAATTTGATTAGAAAATTAAATCAGATTTAAATCTAATTTAATCTAATTAAATTAGGTTCTTAATTAGGTTAAGACCTATTTTAATTAGATTGATCTAATTTTAATTTGATTTGGTTTGGGAAACCAAATTAAAACAAGTCATAAGACAGAATCCTAGTAAGACTAGGATTCCACCTTGCGCCACATAATCCTTCTCCACGCCCTCTCTCTTATTCAACGCCAATCTTCACTTATTTTGTGCGACAAAAGCCCTCTCCCAGATCTCTCCCACGTTCACAAAAGGTCTCCTCTCTTCTTTCTTACATGGAAGGTGGTTTGGATCAAATCTAAAAGGAATAAGTTTGGATTTCGAATTCTATGAGATAGAGTTTTAGAAATCCAAAACTCTTTCAATTTTGCACCGAATTTATCCAAATTTTTTTTGGAATTTTTATAGCTTTTAGGGTATACATTTGCATCCTTTTCTGGTGATCCATGCACAAAAATATGAAGGAGGTGCTCAAGAGTTGGGTGTCCCTTAACTTGCCATGTTTGGATAAGCCTTGACTAGGTGTTTGACCTAGACAAGGACTCTATCATATCTCTCTATATAAGATAATTTCTTTGTGAAATTTTAGGAGAAGATAGAGATTTGAGAGACATTTGTGCCATCCAAAAATTAGAGAGAAATACCTTTGGGTCGTGGAGATATAAAAGATGCAAGTTTGGGTGTCTAGAGAGAAAAACGTGAAGAAGAAGAGGGTCTTCTTCTTGGATTTTTGTTTTCATATCTTTCCTCCCTCCATCTTGAGTTTCTGAGAGTGTCTCAGATCTGAAACTCTTCCTTCTACTTTTCATCTTTGGAAGAGTCCAAATCAAGAAGAAGGAGGCACCGATCAACCATCAAAGAAGGATCAGCACAGTACTAGCATACTGTGCTGATTTCCTGAAGCAGGACTTCTGATCGAGATTCGTGGGCTCGTGTGGATGACTCCTAGAGGCCGAATGCGTGTGCGGCTTGCAACATCATCCTCAAGCCCAGATCAACAAGGTTAGAACATCTAACTTGCAAGGTAATAGATCTGATCTATTGTTTAATACATACATTAGATGTAGTATAGAAACATGTTGATATGATCAACATGTAGTTCATGCTATATTTATATATTTTAATTTTTGATTTAATGCCATATAATAATCATGTAATAGATCTTAGATCTAGGAATTTTTTGATCTTAGAAAATAAATTTTGATTTATTTTAGTCTTCCGCTGTATGATCTTGAAAAAGTTTCAAGATCTAACCTTCTTTTCAAGATCTAACCCTGAAACCCTAGATCTGGTTCTTTCAATTGGTATCAGAGCCTAGGTTCTTTATTATATGATTATTTATACATGCTTAGATTATTTTTAGATTATATCTAATTTATAATCTGATTATTAAATCTAAAATTAAAATTTTAGATCAATCACAAACTGCAAGGTTGTCCTGCTGTAAGGTTTACCCTTACAGTGCAAAGGTTGTCCTAGTTTGTGTAGATCTATCTTTAATCATAAATTTATTAGATATGATCTAGATTAAATTTATGATTTATTAGATTTAAAAGATGTTTAAATCTAAAATAAAATCTCTTTGTTAATAATTTTTGTGCAAAGAAATTGTTTAAAGTTGAAATTGTTTC
>NC_026006.2:69695694-69731926 GCF_000442705.2 Elaeis guineensis | reverse complement strand
AAAGAAAGAACAGAGAAGAATTTTTGATGTTAATTGTGTGGATCTGGAGGTAGAATTGGGAAAAGAAGGAGAGTTTACTGGAAGAAGGCAAGTTAGATTGGAGAGGAAGGAGGAGGAGAAAAAAATTGGAGGAAATTCTGAATATTTTTATTTTTTGATTCAAAGCTGATTTTATATGCAGTTACAGTAAATGAAATTAAAATACTTTCGAAATGAAATGCAACACTAATTAAATAAAAATAAAATTTTATTGGAACAAAATACAAACACGAAATGAAATGCAAATTTCTATGAAATGAAATACGAAGTGGATATTTTTGCGGCTTATCAGAGCGAGTTGTTAGGTTTGTTGACCGGATCCATAACCTGAACCTAACAGCATATTAGGGTTTGGAACCCTCTGGATCCTGTCGTCTCTTCTGTTTCTTTTATCTTTCTCTCTGAAATACTAACCGACCTTCTGAAATCCTAACCACCTTATGTTGGAGATGGGTGTGTCCTGCTTGGATCGAAGTTTCTGAAAGCTTAAATCCTCCTTTTTGGTCTCTTATACTCCCCTTCCGACAGTCAGATGAACATGAGTATATCTGTGTGTGTATATATATATATATATATACTAATTTTTTTTTCTCTTTTTAGTTTAGATATTACATCCCCCTCTTCTTCGAAGGATCCTTGTCCTCAAGGATCGAACTAAGGAAACTAGTTCTTGAGAACCAAGTAGTCTTCCCATATGGCTTCTTCTTCGCCGATATTACTCCATTTAATCAACATTTGGGTAACTGTTCTATTTCTCCTGTAGATTATTTTTCTGTCTAAAATTTTTTCTGGTTGAGCTAATAGTTGTCCTACTTCTCCTGTGAGGAAAACTGTTGGTGATGCTTGCTCGGATTTCTGAATCTCTCGTTTAAGTAAGGATACATGGAATACGGGATGTATTTCAGATCCCTCAGGCAGTTTAAGCTCATAAGCCACAGGATCAATTTTTTTTAATATTTTGAAAGGTCCAAAATACTGAGAAGAAAGCTTCAGATTTTTGCACATGGCTACTGTAGTCTGTCAGTAAAGTTGAAGTTTGAGGTATACCATTTCTCCTTCCTGGTATTTTTTATCTACTCTTCTCTTATCTGCATCTTGTTTCATGTGGTTTTGTGCTTCTTTGAGTCTGTCTCTTAAGATCTGTAACATTTTAGTTCTTTCTTTGTTCCAATCTGCCACTATACTTTATTGATGCATGTCCATGTTAACCATTAGGTACATAGGAGGTGGATGTCCATATAAGGCTTGATAAGGTGTCATCTCTAAGAAGGAGTGATAGTTGGTATTGTACCACCACTTAGCCAAGGATAGCCATTTAAGCCATCTGTGAGGACTATGAAAGCATATGCATCTCAAATATGTCTCTAAGCATCAGTTTACCCTCTCTGTTTGTTCATCCGTTTGTGGATGATAGGCAGTGCTTAGATATAGTTTAACCCCCATTAATCTGAATAAATCTTACCATACCTAACTGGTGAAGATCTTATCTCTATCTGATATGATACTTTGTGGCATTCTATGCAGCTTGTATATTGTATCTAAAAATGATCTTGCTACATTCTGTGCTGAATAGGGATGAGTTAAGAAAATAAAATAAGCATATTTAGTTAACCGGTCCACCACTACTAGTATGGTATTTTTGTCTTCAGATTTTGGTAATAATTCAATGAAATTCATACTAATTTCTTGCCATGCTTGAGTGAAAATTTACAGAGGTTATAATAGTCCTACATATGAAGTTCCATCTATTTTATTTTTAATACAAATTTCACATTCTTTCATCAATTTCTCCACTTGCTGTTTCATTCCTGGCCAATAGAATAATTGTTTGATTCTTTTATAAGTATGGTTCATTCCTGAATGTCTCCCTAATGCTGAAGCATGCATCAGTTTCAGTAGTTTCTATCTCAACTCTCCTGTTTTTCCAATGTAAATTCTTCTTTTGTATTTAAGCACTCCTTGTTTATAAGTGTATTCAGCCTGTATTCGATTTTATGAGTACTTCTGCTATAATTTATTGAGTCTATTGATCCCCTTCATAACTGTTAGAAATTTTTAAACTCTATGTAGGTATCACTGCTGTAATAGCCTGCACCTTTTCTTCCTCAAATCTCCACCTCGATAGTGCATCTGCAGTCTGATTTTCTTTTCCTTTCTTATAATATATCACATAATCCAATCTCATAAGTTTCATCATACCTTTTTGCTAAGCTACAGTAATTACTTTCTGTTCTAATAAGTACTTTAAACTTTGATGATCTGTTTTAATGATAAATGGTCGAAAACTAATGTAGTACTTTTATTTGTCTACAGCCATCAAAATAGTTAAGAATTCTTTTTCATATGTAGAAAGTACTCTGTTCCTTTCACTTAGTCCTTTACTGAGATAAATTATAGATCTTCCTTGTTGTGTGAGTACTGCTCCCATTCTATATTCACTAGCATCTACTTTCAAAATGAAAGGTAAGAAATAATTTAGCATTGCTAGAACTGATGCTGTAGACATTATCTTTTTCAATTTCTCAAATATTTCTCGAGTTGTTTCATCTCAATGAAAATTATCCTTTTTAAGTAGCTCTGTTGAGGGTTTTCTAATTGCTCCATATCCCTTTATAAACCTTCTATAATATCCTGTGAGCCCCAAAAAATCTCTCAACTCCTTCAATGTAGATGGATTAGGCCATCTTTTCATAGCTGCCACCTTCTCAGGATCAGTTGCCACACCTTCTTTGAAAATTATATGTCTCAAATATTTCACTTGTTGCTGCCCAAAGAAGCATTTGGATCTTTTTGCATACAGCTGATTCTTTCTTAATATATTCAATACTTTAATGAGATATTGCACATGCTCCTTTAAAGTTTTACTGTATATAAGAATATCATCAAAGAAAACTAACACAAACTTTCTAAGATAAGGAGAAAATACCTCATTCATGATAGCTTGAAATGTGGCTGGTGCATTAGTTAACCCAAAGGGCATCACCAAGAATTCATAATGACCCATGTGAGTTCTAAATGCTGTCTTATATATATCTTCTGATTTCATTCTTATTTGATGGTATCCCGATCTCAAGTCTATTTTAGAGAAATATTGAGATTCTTCAAGTTCATCCAAAAGATGATCTATTAAAGGAATAGGATATTTATCCTTCAATGTTGCATTATTGAGCTGCGTATAATCCACACAAAATCTCTAACTGTTATCTTTTTTTTTAACCAAAAGCACAGACGAAGCATATGGACTGATACTAGGCTGAATAATAGTGGTCTTAAGCATTTCTTGTATATGCCTTTCAATCTCATTCTTCTGTTCATAAGTATATCTGTAAGGTCTGATATTAATAGGATTAGTTCCTAGTAACAAAGGTATTTTGTGATTTTGTGGTCTATTGGGAGGCAAATCTTTAGGCTCTTGGAATACATCAGTGTACTGTTCTAACACCTTTTTCACTGAATTAGGTATCTCTGCTTCTGTCCTTTTTTCATCAAAATTCATCTGTTATCCTACAGCACAACAGTCTCTTTTAAGTTCAGATCTGTACCATTATGTAGCAGTAATCATTTGAAGTTTGATCTTAGTAGACTTTAGTTTAGATCCTTCTGTAATGCCTTTTAATGTCATCTGTTTTCCTTCTTTAATGAAAGTGACAGCATTATCCAAATAATCAAAGGTTACTTTACCATAAGTTCTCAGCCAATCAATTTTCAAAATTATACTAGATCCATCTAATCTAATCATCCTTAAATCAGTCTGATATTGTTCTCCTTGCATAGTCTATTTAAAATTAACACATTTGAGCTTACTCAAAATCTTGTATCCATTTGCCACGATTACTACTAATGGTTTTGCTGCAGTAAGTATAGCCTTTACTTCTTTGGCCACTTGGTAATCAATAAAGCTGTGAGTGCTTCCAGTATCAACTAGAATGACTAAAGTTTTGTTACTGACTTCTCCTTGAATCTTAATGGTTTTATTTTGATTTTGTCCTACTAAAGCATATATAGCTGTTTCTATTTTCTTATCTTTTTCTTCTTCTGTCATAGTCTCTTTCTCTATTTCTTCTTTCTCTTCTTCCTGTAATAATTGTTCATCAAATACTTCATCAGCTTCTATTGTGGCATTATAGATTGGTTCATTCTCTGTGAACATTGGTGTCCCAGATGATATTTCTCCCCATATTTAAAGCACAGGCCAGCAGCTCTTCTTTGTTTCCACTATTGCTTATTATCCTTCTGAGGTAACTTCTGATTTCTAATAGCTTGAGATTTTATACTTTCTTTCTGTACTGCTAATTTAGGATGAAAATATTTTGTTGACTTTGTTGTGGGTGTTTTGTAACTCATTTTGCTTCTTTTCCACATCATTAACAAAGCCTGTTCATGTAGTTTAGCTTGTTCATACACCTCTTCCAAGGTTGTAGGATGAGATAAATCAATATATGGTACCAATTCTTCCTTCAACCCATTGATATAGCTTTCTATAAAATATCTTTCAGTTAATGTTGGATTATATTGTATCATCCTAGCTTTCATATCTTCAAATTTTTCTTGATACTTCTCCACAGTACTTGTTTGCACCAATTTATTAAATTCTCTGATCAACTATTTCATATTTTTATTATTAAATTTTCTATTCACTACTTCTACCAATTCTTCCCAACTTAGATTTGGTTTATCAATTAAGTATCCTTCCTTCCATCTGTGTGCCTTTCCCATGAAATGCATTGTAGCTATCTCCACCCACTGGACAACTGAAATCTGATATATTTTAAAATATTGCTCACTCTTACTGCTCCATTCTCTAGGTTCTTCACCATTGAAAGTAGGAAACTCCAATTTTGGATAAGGCAAGTGAATGGTGTCCTATTTTTAATATCACCTATCCTATCCAATTGATGATACGGTGTGGGTAGTATTTCTTTACCTCTATCCTCAGCTGCCACGGCTGATGAGCTAAAGCCAGGTGGCTCTGAGTTGTTTGTTCTTCAATTTCTTATGACTGATGGGTTATTATTTGCAGTGAATGAAGGAGTGGGCTGAGAAACTGATGGCTGCGATGAAATTAACTTCAGCAACTGCTCATGCCTACGATTTTATTCCTGCATCATAATTTCATGCCTCCTTGTAGCTTCTATTTGTAAAGCTTCATATCTCTGTCTTTCCTCAATCTGTATTTCATCTAACTATTTTGCAAACACACCTAATTTTGTATTATACTCCTCAGATACTTGTTGTAACCTATTTTCAAAATGGTTATGGCAATCTGTAGAAAATATTTGCATTCTTTCTTCTAGTGCACGTATGTTTTCACAGATCTCTTTTAATTTGGTTCCTTTTGCCATTTTTTTTACTTCACTCCAAAAATTTTTTGAAACTGTTTGATAGAAAGTAAAAATTCTACAGCTCTTGGCTATAGCAATTCATTTCAGGGTGGCCAATGATGATTTCATGAGGCCAGGTAGTTTCTAACTTATTGGAATAGTAATCACCCTTAAAGACCCTGATACATTCTTTATCATTCACCATAATCTATATTGAAAATAGATTCAATTCAGTTTGGAATATAATTTGATGTTAAGTATCTTACTTGATTGAATTGAGGGTTCTGCTGTCGATCTCCTTAACTTGAGCTTTTGTAGCCTCTCTAATTGCCGATTAAAACATCAGGTAAACTTCAATTGCTGTTTTTAGGTCTCCTTGCCCTAGATCCAAGGTTCAGATCCAAGCTTTGATACCAATTTTGTAACATCCCAAGCTCCTGATAAGGATTTTTGGATGTTATTTTACTTTGTTGATACCAATCTGGAATCTGTAGTTAGAAATTATATTCTAAAGAAAGAATAGGAAAGAATTTTTGATGTTAATTGTGTGAATCTGGAGGTAGAATTGGGAGAAGAAGGAGAGTTTACAGGAAGAAGGCAGATCAGATCGGAGAGGAAGGAGGAGGAGAAGAAAATTGGAGGGAATTCTGAATATTTTTATTTTCTGATTCAAATTTCTGTTACAGCTGATTTTATATGCAGTTACAGTAAATGAAATTGAAATACTTTCGAAATAAAATGTAACACTAATTAAATAAAAATAAAATTTTGTTGGAATGAAATACAAACATGAAATGAAATATAAATTCCTATGAAATGAAATGTGAAGTGGATATTTTTGTGGCTTATCAGACTGGGTTGTTGGGTTTGTTGGCCGGATCCATAATCCAGACCCGACAGCATATAAGGGTTTGGAACCCTTTGGATCATGTCATCTCTTCTGTTCCTTTTGTCTTTCTCTTCAAAACTCTAGCCAACCTTCTGAAATCCTAGCCGCCTTATGTTGGAGATGGGTGTGTCCTGCTTGGATCGGAGTTTCTGAAAGCTTAAATCTTCTTTTTTGATCTCTTATACTCTCCTTCCGACAGTCAGATGAAGATGAATATATCTGTATGTGTATATATATATATATATATATATATATATATATATATATATATATTACTATTTTTTTCTCTTTTTAGTTCAGATATTACACATCATTAATAATGGGTGTTCTACGAAAATTAGGATGGAAATCAATACCGAGAAAATCGTTGTGATTTCGATCTAAGACCCTTTATACTAATTTTTTTCTCTTTTTAGTTCAGATATTACACATCATTAATAATGGGTGTTCTACGAAAATTAGGATGGAAATCAATACTGAGAAAATCGTTGTGATTTCGATCTAAGACCCTTTATCGAGGATCATTAGGATCCACCCTCCAATCCCCAAAATTTTTCTTCTAAGATAATTCCCTAGTCCATTTAAGAGAAAAAATAAATAATTAAAAAATAAACAAGAGAAGAGAGAGAAAAGAGGGAAGAGAGAGAAAAAAGAATCTCTCTCTTCTTCTCTTCTTTTTCAAAATAGGGAACTCCCTATTTCTCTTCTCCCAAGCATGTGGGCGGAACATCCAGAGCCGGCCACCTACTGCAGCTCCCGATGGTGGCGAGCAATGGCCTTGACAACAGCCATTGCTGATGGTGGTTGGCAGAGCAAGAAAGAAAACATGGACTACTCTAATTAACCCAACCCGATGGCCAATCCGGCGGCTTGTCAAACCAATCCGAGCATCGGCAACAAGAAGAAGATCAAGAAAAGAAGGAAAAAGAAAAGAGAAGTTACCTCCATCCGGTGACGTCAAAATTGAGAAATTCGGCGACAATCTAAAAAAAACTCCCAAAGAACCTTAGGAAGAATGGTGGGATTTCTTCAAGAGAGTTGGATGGAGTTTTAAGGAGGGAGAGGGACATCCTTATAAGTGGGGTTTGTAGGATTTTTTCTTTATTTTTGGTAGGCAAAATCCCTATGATCTCGATGGAATCAGGAGAGAAGAAGACTTCCGATCATAGTCTTCTTCCTCCTTTTCACGGATGTGCCAATCACACACTCAAATGGACACTGTTACTTTGGCCCGGTCCAAGAGCCCAGAATGTTGGGCTATTACACTCCAGCCCTTCGTCCACCCTCTTGGATCTAGTAAAATTCATCGTATTTGTGTAGATTGACTTCTTTCTCCTGAATTTTAAAGGAAAAAATATTTTGATATTACTTGGTGTTTGACTCCCATGACATGCAACTGTTGTCGTTTTGCTTCTTTGAGTAATCCAAGAAGAATCACAAGGTTCTAGATCTAGGCTAGAGTAGAGATGGAGATGATTGATCAACGGGAAAGGAAATCTAGAGCGCACTTGCACTGCCAAGAACCTGCCAGATTTTGTATTAGAATGATCATATTGTTGGACGTATTTTTATCCCCTAATATGCTTGAATCAACCCATTTACATCCACAATGCAATAAAGAAATTTAATTGATGGCTACTTTCATATGCAACTTAAGTGATTGGAATTTCAAGATTTGCATCACATGTAAGAAACAACACAGTTGTGACCTTCTACCATAGTTGCTGACTTTCTAGAGATGTGATTATAGATTTCAAACGGGACCAACAACTTCACAGTTTGTTGCCATTAGCCAGACCTTTCCTTCAATTTTAACTCGATTCTCCTTGCCTGATATCGTCATAACAAATAGAGATGCTTAACAAGGGGCAACTCGTTGTTTTAGGGTAACAAGGGGCAATGGTCTTTAGATTGGAAATTTAAGCACAATCGGTAGAGGTATGATTTTCCAACGTAGGGATCATGAATGATAGATAGAAGAGGTAACAAGAAGAATAATAGTTATGTCATGTTTTCGATCTGAAATCATGAGTCAGAAATCATGACAATCGCAATATATTCATAAAGAACTCTCTCTACAAACATACAAAGCATCGAAGCAATAGTGGAACCAAATTCAAATAATTCATGTTTAACTTTTTTTCAAATAACTAAATTAAATATATTACAAAAATAATATTCTGTAGTTTTCCATCAACATCAATAAATCTTCATCTAAATAAAAATATCAAATTTTGCTTCTAATCCACTCTCCCATAATGAATTCCTAAGTCAAGTTAGTCTTCCGAATCTATAAAAACAGTAAAATATAGAGTAATAAGCTAGACAATCTAATAAGCAATGTATCTTTCGACAAGATAAATTAAATAATAATAATAATATACTGAAAAAAATTTGCAAGATGCATCAATTCAAATATACAGCACTAATCAAAATAAGATATATACGAATTTATTCTTTTCAAAATTTATTTTTAAATTTATTTTTATTCATAAATCAATTTTTTTCAAAACATCCGGTTGATTACAACAACCATGAACTATGATTATATTTATATCCTGTGATTAGACCAGAATGAACTCAAAATAGAAAAGATACCAATGTATAATCTCCACTAGCAGGATATCAATATACTAATACATAATCCCCACTAGCAGCATATCAATATAGTAGCGCATAATCCTACCGATAGGATGTCAATATATCAGTGCATAATCTCTACTAGTAGGGTATCGATATACCAGCATATAACTGTACTAATGCATAACCTCCACAAGCAGCATGTCGATATAGCAGCGCATAATCTCACTGACGGGTGTCAATATATTAGCACGTAATCTTCACTAATAGGGTATCGATATACTAGCGCATAATCTCTATTAGTAGGATATCGATATACCAATGCACGACTTCCACTGACAAGATATGGATATACCAGCGCATAACCCTCATTGGCAAGGTATCAATATACTAGCGTACAACCTCATTGACAGGATATCAATGTGCCAACATATAACCCACATTAGTAGAATTTTGATATACAGTTAGACTGTGAGTAAAAATATTTTTCGATTTATATCTTTCTTTTCGATAAAATCAATTTTGAATTTCAATCAAAGAATACACAAAATCATCGGAAATCAAAATTAATTGATCATTGCTCCATAATGAAATCAATGCCTTAGATAATATATCTATAGCATTCTATGATAGATTTAATAAATAAATATCATGCTTCATATTCACAAATCATAAATAATATGATTCAAAATTTAATAATATAAATATTATATAATTTACTGATAAATCTAAAAAAAAGTTATATTATTTATCTCATACATACTCTAATAAATCCATATAATTTCATAATTTTTTTTCAAAATCTTCAATTCGCAGATCACGTTGCAGTATCCCACTACTAGATATCTTCTTATCGAAGTGACTACACCTCTATAAATAATTAAGTCTAATAATCAAAAAAAATATGAATAATTAAGGAAGATATGATAAATGGTAGTCGCATCCTACGATCTGGGTCAGTTCAATCATATTAATTTTATCTGATCAAAGATAATCGAATCAGTAGTGTTCAACAAAAGTCAAGATGGAGACTAATATGGTACTCGGTGATCAAAGATCGATTTAATCAAATAATTTTATTTAATCAAAATCTAATTAAGATACATTTGGCTTCATAGAGATTAAAGATAATCAAATCAAGTTGTATCTGACAAGAGCCACGCAGTAGCGACCAATGTCTCGATCAGTCTGATCAAGATCTCAAATAATGATTGAATTAGTATATAGATGATGCAATAAAAATCTTGATGATCTAATCTAGCGGTACATGATTTAGCCAAGATTGATGCCTGCATGCTGTCTGATGATTATGGATCAAGATTTCTTCATCGAGATCGATCAAACTCATCGAAAAAATTCTTTATCATATCAATAATAGAAAAGAGATAATCTAGAGTGAAATTTGTAGAGAGAAAAAGTAAAAATTTTTTAATGAGAAAATAGAGAAAGAAAATAAAAAAAATAGAGAAAAAAATAATTTCAGAGAGAGTAGAAAGAAGAAAAAAAGAATTTATTATTATTATTATTTTTTTTTTTCTTCTCTTCTCCCAATGGAACGAGGGACTTCTGTTCTTTTTTTTTTTTTTTTTTTTTTTTTTTTTTTTTTTTTTTTTTTTTTTTTTCGGAACAAAGGAGAACTTCTCCTTGATAGTGGCAGTGCCCGGGGATGCAAGCCGCGACGGCGCAGATGGAAGATCACTGACCGGCAGTCAGCGATGGCAGTGGTGCCAGCAAAACATGGAAAAGATGAAGAAAACAGGGACTATTTCAGCTAGATCTGGATGCTAGATTGCTCAACAGCAGCCACGAACTTTGTCGTGTGGTCATGGGAGTGGCTTAAAGGGCTCGGCCGGAGCTTCGCAAAAAGAGAGCAGCGGCAAAGGTGACCGGAGAAAAGGAAATAAGGGCTGACGACAGGTTGGAAATAGGGGACACTTTTCTTCATTGATTCCGATGGATTTTATTGGCTGACAGTGGGGTCTAATGTAGGATTAAAGAGGAGAAAGGACTCCATTATCTTACCATGGCTTCCGGCGACGGTTGCCCACGGCCACAATGTTGGTGGCGGCCAGCAATCAGGAAGAAATGGAGACTTCGGCAGCTAATTTGATGGGGCTTGGGAACATCGGTGAGCAGAATCAAAAGGAGGTTGAGGGAGTTTAAATAGAGCCAAATCCCAATCCCTCTCGGCATCAACCTCTTCCAGTAGATTGGGAGGATGGGAGTCTTCTTCCCATCGTTTCTTCTTTCTTTTTTTTTTTTTAGTGCTTTAAATTCACGTAAGAATTTTTTTAATCTTGCTTTAAAATTTTGTGCGGCGGATTGGGGATATCACAAGTTAACTATATTAGATATTATATAAATATTATTGGAATAAATCGACTGACCTCCAACGATCAATCTTCGATGCAATCCGATCGATACCTAACTCTGACCCACCGAACAGACAGAGGACCTTGAAAGCGACTACCAATTAGATATCGACTAAGCAGATCGATACTACTATCAACCGACCAACCGAACACCCCTCACTGACTCAATATCGGTAAGCGATCGATATTCGAACTCTATAGACAACAGATTAGTTCGACCGTCGGTATTTCAGAATTACTAACCAATGGTCAACCCCCGATATATAGTCAGCCAACTCATTCAAATATATCATAACCGTCACGGATGGTTACTCTACTGATATCGTGGTATAATTCATAGGGACTAATAACCTACTACGAGATTACCGTCCTGTGATTCTACGCCGCTAAATACGGGACCATATCCGACGGTTACGACCATCGACTCTATAAAAAGGGGGTAAGGCAACAGCTTCGGTAAGCCACTTCTGGCCAAAGCTCTGCTACTCTCGATATTCAAATGACTGTTACTCAGTCTCCCTCTCTGACTTAAGCATCGGAGGGTCTCCACTAGAGACAACTCTGATCAGTGTGGACTTCATTTTGCAGGTACTCGTTTCCAACGACAGGCGGCGAGGGCATTGGCCGCAACAGATTGGCGTGCTAGTAGGAGAGAAGACAACTCGCAATGATGAAAATCAGAGCCCAACGCTCGACTGCAACCGGATTAGCGAGGCACTCTTCCCGCCAGAAAGAGGTCCCTCCCCTCCTCCAGTAGCAGAGCCTAGTTCCTCACATCTTGTGGTCACCATGGACGTCCAGATCGCTGCACTTGTGCAACAGATGACTGTTCTTACAAAGACGGTCAGAAGCCTCCAATAGCAGCAGACCCAGCCACCACAGCCACAAGCGGAGCAACCGGTGGCCTAATCGGTGCCATCCAAGCACATCCGCTGTCATCCACGGTGATCACAGTCTCCTTCACCAGAACGATCGTCTCGGCTCTCTAATCGGGACGAACAGCAGCACTCGCGGTGCTCTCGATGCACCACCCACCATTCACGGTGTCCCTCTCCTTCTCAGTTGGATCGAGCAAGGAAAGGAAAGCGACCGTGAACACCGTTTGCTTTCCTCTTTAACTCATCGGGAGGATCAACCCCTGGAGTCTCCCACTACCAGCAGCTCGACGACTACGAACGTAAGTTCGAAAAAATCGATCGTTGACTCATCCAGCTTCAGATGGATGGTTAGAAGTCTTCAAATGACATCGATTTTCACACCGTCCAATCTCTCTCCCGACTTATCTTGGATGAACCGATTTCGAGTCGATTCAAGATGCCGCACGTAGAGCCCTACGACGGTTTCACCGACCCAATTGATCACCTTGAGAGCTACAAGGCTCTTATGACGATCCAGGGGGCAACCGAAACCCTCCTATGCATCAGCTTCCTGACCACACTTCAGAAAGCTGCTCGGACTTGGTACTTTGGGCTTCAGTCAGGGAGCATCCACTCCTTCGGACAGCAAGAGCATTCCTTCGTGGTCCACTTCAGCATCAGCCAGAAGCTGCCACGAACCTCGGACAGTCTCTTCTCGATCAAGAAAGGGGAGACTGAAACACTCAGAGATTTTGTTGCCCAGCTATGCAACCCAAGAGGGGGGGATGAATTGGATTTCTAAAAATTTTAAACTTAACTTACACCTTATGAAGATTGTTTAACAATAGCTAGAAAAATAAGGAGAGTATGGTTAATTCAAGGTTAATGGTTAAATGCAAAAATGCAAGAGAATAAAGGAGTTCTAAAAAGAGAGTAATTAAACACGATACAAACAAGAGGATTTATAGTGGTTCGGTGCCAACCTTGCACCTACATCCACTCTCCAAGCTCCTACTTGGAAATTTCAATCCACTAACTTGTATTCAACCTGAATACACTCGTTGGAAACTCCGACTCTAGCTATCCCAAGCTAGTCCACTTATTTTTCGGGTACAAGCCAACCCAATACAATTCGATTCAAGGTTCGGATCAACCTTCTCTTATTTTGGAACCCTTCCAAAATAAAAACAATAACTCAAAGAGAGTATTACAATTAATAGCACAGAAAATACACAAGAAGCTCCTTTAATGAGCGAATGAGATTTTAAATACACATTACTCAAATAGAAGAACCCTCTTTCTGATTTCTTCAAGGTGGTTGGAGACTTGAATGAGCACTTGAGGAGTTGGTGAGCTTGAATTAAAAGCTTCTTGAATGCTTTGAGTGGGCTCTTGCTTAGGGATGAAAAGTATGCTTGAAATCCTCTTTTCAAAAATTCCTCTTCTTGATGATTTCCATATTTTAGTCCCTTTTATATCTTTTAGGAATGGTGGAGTGCAATCTGGGCTGAAATAAAGCCATTAGACCACATTAAATGAGCATTAAATGTACTTAAAATGGGTTAAAAACTAGCCGTTGTGGAACTTTTCCGTCACAGGGGTCGACTCATAGATCGACTCATGCTCATGGATCGACTCATGGGGTCGATCTCTGTGGAAAACAGCAAAAAATAATGGTTCTGTAATTTTGGCCTAAAAACAGCAGAGGTCGACTCATGGGGTCGACTCATGCCTGGGGTCGACCCATGGGGTCGACTCACAGACTGTGCCAGCCAAAAAATTCTGCGTGCCAATCAGCCCTTTGTGCCATGAGTCGACTCATGGGATCGACTCAAATTTACAAACATGAACATCTTTCAAAATACATGTCCAAAAATTATAAAAATTTTTCCAATGGATCACAAATCTTTTGTTCTTGCTCTTGATGCTTTCAAATCAGGATTTGATAAAATTATGATTTTGCCCCTGAAATGCAATAAGTCTTTTTCAAACGAAAATCATTAGTAACCCCCTCAAATGCTTTGTAATCATCAAAATCAATCCAAGGAGCAACAATCTCCTCCTTTTTGATGATGACAAAATACTTGAGCAAAAGCATATATAAAATATTGAGCATGAATTTCAAATTTATGAAGATGCATCATTTAAGTGTTATAGCCATGTATTGGAATAAAATGCATCAAGGTAGTTTGAAGATAAATGTGAAATTTGCTACCAATTTAAAAATTACTTATAAATACATTTGCTTGGAAAGAAGAGCTGATGATTTTGATTCTTTGGCACATGACACATGTGCCCATTTGCTTATGTTGCTCATTTGCCTAACAATTTGCTTATTGCTTAACAATTTGAAAATTTGCTCATTTGCTTAACATTTTGAAAATTTGCTCAATTGCTTAACAGTTTGCTCATCTCATTACAATTGCTTAACAGTTTGCTCATCTCATTTGCTCATTTGATTCTTTACTCCCCCTTTTTGACAGCATCAATTGAGATTCTTTACTCCTCCTTTTTTTTGAATATATTTTCTCTAATCCTTCCTTTTGATGGGATTAATTTTACTTCTTTAGCTCTCTTCTTTATTGCTTGTTTCTTAATTGCTTATTGTTTTACTCCCCCTTAATATAGCAAACATAAAAAATATACCAATTGGATACCATATTGCAATTCATAGTATTTTACATCATGGATAGAAGTTATTTTGCATACTCATAATTAAAAGCAACTCAATTTGAAAGTCATTCATTGAAAGTCAAAGAGTATAGTTTTATAATCAAAAGGTGACTGATTACATAGTTGTTCCAATATATATACCAAAATACAAAAGTCAATCAGTCAATCATCATTACATGGCCCAAAAGATAGATCCTAGACTAAAACTAAAGAAAAGACTAACTACACAGGATCTAGTAGAGATCATGACTGGATGGATCAGAGTCAGATGAATCGGAGATGGGGTGAGGAGATGAAGGATCACGACCAAGGGCTCGTCCTCGACCCCGTCTGCCTCTGCCACGGGTGGAGGTGCCAGCACGAGTGGAGTGATGTGAGGATCCTGAAGGCTGTGAAGCAAAGGACTGTGCTACAAGTGATAGTCTGATAGTGTCCAGAAGGTTTAAGGCTCTCGAGACAGACTGTAGCAGTGCAGTGAACTGGGTGGAAGCATGCTCACTATAGCCTCTGATCTCTCTCCTCAGAAAGTCAAATCCGCTCTCCAAGACTCCTCTAAGTTTGGCTGCCTCCATAGATAGGTCTGAGACCTCAGTGATGTCCCCATGTGGCTGTGGATGGGCTAGATCCAGTACTTGCCTCTGCAAGTTGAATACTCTGGCAGTCAGTCTCACCACACAACCCTCAAGCTGCTGAATGCGAACTGACTGATCTATAATCATCTTGAAGACAGTGGAGATGTGAGGGATCAGTGTCTGATCAGATACATCGTGAGATGTGGATCCCTGTGCAAAAGCTGAAGTACCCAACTGTCGAGATAATAAGGAAGCTACACGCTGAGAGATCATCTCTATCTGGTCATCAGCTAATCTGATCTCTGAGGAAAGTGCTCTGCTGTCTGACTGCTGGACTGGAGTGTGCCTCCTCGTAGACTCTGATGGACCAGCCTCGTGATCCGAAACGAACTGAATGTCTGGAGATGCTGCCCTGAGATCACGGAGGGGTGAGGATAGTCCTTCTTCACAGCTCTGTCCTCAGCTCTCTCTTCCACACCTTTAGTCCAACCACCATCAATCTTTGTAAATCCCATGCGGTGCAAAGTATGTTGGTTGATGGTGTCAGAGTGAGAAAGGCTAGCTACTGTCTCCCCCTCAAAACTAACTCCAAACCTCCTGAATACTAAAGTGAGGGCCATACCGAAAGGCAGATGTACCTTGGATCTATTCAGGATTTCTCTCATGGCCTCAATCATTAATGTTGGGAGGTTCAGGAGGGTTTGGGTAATCACATGAAACATAATGCAGATGTCTCGGCCTGAGAGGAGATCATGTCTACCACTTCTAGGGAAAAATAACTTTGTTACCATTTGATGTAGTATCCTCATCTTAATGGAAAGGATCTTGGCTTCTAATTTGTTTAGGCTTCCCGAGAAGGTTCTTCCAAGAATCACATTAATTCCTTCTTCCTTGACTAGGAGTTCCATGTTTGAGTATCCCTCACAAGACAAATGAAGAATTTCTCCCAAAAGCACAGGATCTAGACAGATTTCTATACCCTTAACAGTGGATCTTACTATTCCATTGCCATAGCTCAAGTTCAGATAAAATTCTCTAACCAAATCCACATAGGTAATTTCTTTAAGTGAGCAGTAGAATTCTCAATCTTGATCTTTGATTTTTGAACCGATAGAGAACCCCTCTTTTTCAAAAAATCTGAAATCTACGTTTTTCTCGGGTTCTACCTTCCTATCAGATAAGGAATCTTACTAGGGCTTATTGGAGACTGAGAGGTAGCTGGAGCAGATGTCGGAGCAGGGATTGAAGTTGACGTAGTCTCGGTTGCCTGCCTCTTCTGACGCACACCTTCTTCCAACCCGTGGATCGATTTTCTTCTTTGTGGGAGCTTCATTTTTGGAGCCATTTCCACTTACGAGACTAGCACGGAGTTTGGGAGAGCAAATGTGAGGGTGAGATGAAGAGTTTCTAGTGGAAGGATAGGAATTTTTGGAGGAGTGATATCCTGATTTAGAAGAGACAGGTGGAATCTAGGGCACGCTCAAACTGCTCCAAATAAGGTAGGAGAAGGGGAAGAACTTGATTCCTAAGGGTCGATTTGAGGTGTAAGGGGCGATGGGAGAAGAGTCTAGAGGGAAAGCTTGGGTTTGGAGAAGAAGAGGAGGGAACCTATGGCTTGGAGGAAGGAAGAAGACAATGGGTCAGATCGGCTCAAGGAGGGGTTTTCAACAAAAAGAAAGAGAGCCCATGGGATTTGGCCAGAAATTACAAGTTTGCCCTTGGGTCGACCTTAGGGGTCGACTCATGGCTCACAGAAAAAAAAGCGATGAAACAATTTTTCAAAAATTCAAAACTTTAGGAGAAGGATATTTACTCAATGATTAATTATGAGAATGATAATTTTGAGCTTTTAAACCTAAGAGAAATGATGAGAATTGAGTTCAAAGAGTTTTTGACATTGATTCCTTGGGATCAGAGAGACATTTAAGCAGATGGATCAAGGATTCCTAGTCTCTCTCCTACACAAAATCTATCTTCATTTAGGCTTTTGTAAAGATGTCGGCTAATTATTTTTCAGTACAAACATAGTCAATAATTATGTCTTTATTTTGAATATGTTCTCTTATAAAAAATGCTGATTTCAATATGTTTAGACCTAGAATGTTGAATTAGATTTTTGGTAAGATTTATAGCACTAGTATTATCACATCTTATGAGAGTTTCATTAAGTTTGATACCAAAATCTTCGAGTTGTTGCTTAATCCACAAGATTTGAGCACAATAACTTCCGACTGTAATATATTCGCCTCGGCCGTAGACAGTGCTACCGAATTTTGTTTCTTGCTAAATCAGGAGATTAGATTAACTCCAAAAAATTGGCAAGTTCCACTAGTACTTTTTCTGTCTAATCTACATCCAGCAAAATCAGCATCTGAATATCCTATTAAATCAATAAATGAGTCCTTAGAGTACCATAATCCTAGTATTTGTGTACCATTTAGATATCTAAGGATTCTTTTAACTGCATTCAAGTGTGATTCTTTTAGATTTGATTGAAATCGAGCACAAAGACAAACACTAAACATAATATCAGGTCTACTAGCAGGTTAATATAGTAGAGAGCCAATCATACCTCTATAAAATTTTAAGTCTACGCTTTTACCTTCTTCATCCTTGTCAAGCTTACATGAAGGGCTCATGGGTGTGCCAATTGCTTTGGAGTTCTCCATTCCAAATCTTTTGAGTAATTCCCTTATGTACTTGCTTTGGGTGATGGAGATTCCTTCTTTTGTTTGTTTGATTTAGAGTCCGAGGAAGAATGTAAGTTCTCCCATCATGCTCATCTCGAACTCTCCCTGCATGAGCTTTGCAAAATCTTGACAAAGAGATTCATTAGTAGACCCAAAGATAATGTCATCAACGTATATTTGTATAACTAATATATCATCTTGATTTTTTTTAATGAAAAGGGTTGTGTCTACATTTCTTTTGAAAAATTATTATTAAGTAAAAATTTGCTTAGCCTATCATACCAAGCCCTGGGTGCTTGTTTCAAACCATATAGAGCTTTATTTAATTTAAAAATATGATTAGAAAAAGCATGATTTTCAAAACCTGAGGATTGTTCTACATAGACTTCTTCAGCAATATATCCATTTAAAAAGGTACTTTTGACATCCATTTGGAATAATTTAAATTTCATAAAGCAAGCATATGCAAGTAGAAGTCTAATTACCTCTAATCTAGCAACAGATGCAAAGGTCTCATCAAAATCAATTCCTTTTCTTGATTATAACTTTTAGCAACCAATCTTGCTTTATTTCTTATTATATTTTCATGTTCATCTAATTTATTCCTAAAAATTCATTTTATGCCAATTATTGAATAATTTTTAGGTTTTGATACTAAAGTCCATACATTATTTCTTTCAAATTGATTAAGTTCCTCTTGCATTGCATTAATCCAATTATAATCTTTTTCAGCTTCTTCAATAGTTTTAGGTTCAAGATGAGAGACAAAAGCAAAATGATTGAATGCATCTTTAAGTAAAGAATGAGTTCTTACACCCTGTGAAGGATCACCAATAATTAGTTCCTTAAGGTGATTGTGAACATACCTCCATTCTTTGGATAAATCATTTGTACCTTGAGGTTGTTCTTGTTGTTCTTCACCTCCCTCATCCTGTTTGTCTTCATGTTCCTCATCATCTTGAATTGTTGAATCTTTCAGAGTGATCTCCTTCATCCCTTCTACAAGAGGATCTGCATCATCAACACCTTCATTTTTTCTTGAAGGAAGATCGTTAGTTTTATCAAAGATAACATGTATTGACTCCTCTACTACTAAGGTTCTTTTGTTAAAAACTCTAAAAGCTTTACTAGAGGAGGAGTAACCAAGAAAGATTGCTTCATCAGATTTTGCATCAAATTTTTCAAGTCTTTCTTTACCATTATTTAATAAAAACATCGACAGTCAAATACATGAAAATATGCAATATTAGGTTTTCTTCCTTTCCAAAGCTCATAGAGAGTTTTCTTTAAAATTTATCTAATTAAAGCATGATTTAAAATATAACATGCTGTGTTAATAGCTTCCGCCCAAAAGTATCTTGGAAGGTTGCTTTCACATAGCATGGTACGGGCCATTTCTTCTAGGATTCTATTTTTTCTTTCTACTATCCCATTTTGTTGGGGTGTTCTAGGTGCTGAAAAATTATGGCCTATTCTTTTTTTATCACAAAATTTTTCAAAGTCTTGATTTTCAAATTCGGTTCCATGATCACTTCGAATATTTTAAATTGAAAATCCTTTCTCATTTGTGATTTTTTGGTAAAATTTAGAGAAAACTTGAAAAGTTTCATCTTTGTGTGCCAAGAAGAAAACCCATGTAAAATGAGAGAAATCATCAATAATTACAAAATCATATTATTTTTCTCCTAGACTAGTAGTTCTAATAGGTCCAAATAAATCAATGTGCAAGAGTTCTAATGGTCTAGAAGTTGAAATAATATTTTTAGATTTGAATGAAACTCTTGTTTGTTTACCTAGTTGGTATGCATCACAGATTCTATCCTTTTCAAAATTTAATTTGATTAAACCAATAACCAATTCCTTCTTAATGAGTTTTGAAAGTGAGTGCATGTTAATATGTGCAAGCCTACGATGCCAAAACCAACTAGTCTCATTAATCTTGACATTCAAGGATACTAGACATTGCATGTTTATCTTGGATAGATCATTCAAATCTACCATATAAATATTATCATGTCTATGTCCAACAAATTTAATGCCTTCATTAATAGGACTAGTTACAATGCAAACAAAGATTCAAAAATAACTTTATATCCTTTATCACAAAATTGACTAATGCTTAGTAAATTATGCTTTAAACCATCTACTAACAAAATATTTTCAATATACTTGGAGGGAGTGATACCAATATTACCTATACCGATGATCTTTCCTTTACCATTGTCTTCAAAGGTGACCATCCCTCCATTCTTAGCATAAAGTGTGATGAATTGGGATTCATCACCAGTCATGTGTCTAGAGCATCCGCTATCAAGATACCATTTTCTTTTTCTCCTTGGGATGCTAGACACACCTGCAGGCAAAAGTCAAGTTTTTGTTTTAGATACCCAAGCTTTCTTGGGTCCTTTTTGGTTAGTCATAATAGTTCCTTTTGGAACCCATATTTTCTTTACATTTGAGTTTACAGATTTGTTAGAGAAGCAAGTGTATGACTTGTGTCCTACTCTACCACATTTGAAACAAATAAAATTAGAAAACTTGTTACTTAAAGAGTTTACATAGATATTTTTCAGATACTTTTATTTCTTCAAGAGGTTATAGCCAAGTCCATCCTTATCATACATGGTCTTTTGATTTTCAAGAATCATATTAAGTTTATTAGAACTCAAGGTGAATTTTTCAACTATTGATTTTAGTTTGGCAATTTTATTCTTTAAATTTTGATTTTCTTAAAATAGGGTAGATTTTTCAATTGAAATGCTCTCATTTTGTTTCAGTAAAGATTGATTTTTTGATTTTAGATCTTTGTTCTTTATCCTAGTTTCTTTAGTTCATCAATTAAATCATAAAAAGCTTCATGAAGTTCTTCAAATGTAAAGTCACTAGGAGTTTCAAAATTTACCTCATTTTCATGTGCCATAAGGCACAAGTTGGCTTGTTCAGTTGAGTCTTCTTCTTCGGAGCTTGAGTCATCACTCCCACTCCAAGTGGCCATCATGACCTTCTTCTTGTACTTCTTGGGATCCTTCTTCAGTTGTGGGCATTCAGACTTGAAGTGTCCCGATTTCTTGCATTCATAGCAGATAAAGGGTTGGTCTTTATCCTTTTCTTTGCTATATTCCCTTTTTGTGAGTGGCCTCTTCCTCATTCCTTTTTTCTTTTCCTTAAAAACTTCTTGAATCTTCTAGTAATGAGAGCCATCTCTTCATCCTGCTCTTCATTTTTAGTGTCATCAGTTTCTTCATCTAGTTGAGGTATGGATTTGAGGGCGATTATTCTCTTCTTTTTGACTTCTTCCTCTTGATGTTGTTTCATGCTCAGCTCATATGTCATCAGTGATCCAAGAAGCTCTTCCAAAGGTAGGACGTTCAGATCTTTGGCTTCTTGGATAGCGGTCACTTTAGCTTCCCAAGTTCTTGATAAAGACCTGAGAATCTTTCTTACAAGCTCACTGTTAGAATATGACTTACCAAGACTCTTTAAATCATTTATAATATCAGTAAAACGAGTAAACATTTCAGTTATGGATTCATCATGCTCCATTTTAAAAAGTTCATATTTATGCACGAGCATGTTAATTTTGGACTCCTTTACTTGATTAGTTCCTTCATGGGTTACTTCTAATATATCCCATATTTCTTTAGCAGACAAGCAAGTTGAAATATGATTAAATTCATTAGCATCAAATGCACAATATAGAATATTCATAGCTTTAGCATTTAGTTGGGCCATTTTCTTATCAAACTCATCCCAATCTTTTTCGGATTTGGCTGATTCCACACCATCAATAATTTTAGTGGGTGTGTGAGGACGTTTACTATGATACTCCACATATCATAGTCGAGTGCTTGAATGAAGATTTTCATTCGAGCTTTCCAATAGGTATAGTTGGACCCATTGAAAAGTGAAGGTCGGTTAGTGGACTGCCCCTCGACTAGAGAAGTGCCAACTTGAGTTGCCATAGATCTTTAGCTCTTTGATTGGTTAGATCAAAATAGGACTAGAGCACCGGGCTCTGATACCACTTGTTGCCCAGCTATGCAACCCAAGAGGGGGGGTGAATTGAGTTTCTAAAAATTTTAAACTTAACTTACACCTTATGAAGATTGTTTAACAATAGCTAGAAAAATAAGAAGAATATGGTTGATTCAAAGTTAATGGTTAAATGCAAGAATGCAAGAGAATAAAGGAGTTCTAAAAGGAGAACAATTAAACATGACACAAATAAGAGAATTTATAGTGGTTCGGTGCCAATCTTGCACCTACATCCACTCTCCAAGCTCCTACTTGGAAATTTCAATCCACTAACTTGTATTCAACCTGAATACACTCGTCGAAAACTCTGACTCTAGCTATCTCAAGCTAGTCCATTTATTTTTCGGGTACAAACCAACCCAATACAATCCGATTAAGGTTCGGATCAATCTTTCCTTATTTTGGAATCCTTCCAAAATAAAAATAATAACTCAAAGAGAGTATTACAATTAATAGCATAGAAAATACACAAGAAGCTCCTTTAATGAGCGAATGAGACTTTAAATACACTTTACTCAAATAGAAGAACCCTCTTTCTGATTTTCTCAAGGTGGTTAGAGACTTGAATGAGCACTTGAGGAGTTGGTGAGCTTGAATTAAAAGGTTCTTGAATGCTTTGAGTGAGCTCTTGCTTAGGACTAAAAGTATGCTTGAAATTCTCTTTTCAAAAATTTTTCTTCTTGATGATTCTCACCTTTTAGTCCCTTTTATATCTTTTAGGAATGGTTGAGTGCAATCTGGGCTGAAATAGAGCGTTAGACCACATTAAATGAGCATTAAATATACTTAAAATGGGTTAAAAACTAGCCGTTGTGGAACTTTTCCATCACAGGAGTCGACTCATGGGTCGACTCATGCTCATAGGTCAACTCATGGGGTCGACCTCTGTGGAAAACAGCAGAAAATAATAGTTCAATAATTTTGGTCTAAAAACAGCAGAGGTCGACTCATGGGGTCGACTCATGCCTGGGGGTCGACCCATGGGGTCGACTCACAGACTATGCCAGCCAAAAAATTATGCGTGCCAATCAGCCCTTTGTGCCATGAGTCGACTCATGGGGTCAACTCAAATTTACAAACATGAATATCTTTCAAAATACATGTCCAAAAACTATAAAATTTTCTTCAATGGATCACAAATCTTTTGTTCTTGCTCTTGATGCTTTCAAATCAGGATTTGGTAAAATTATGATTTTGCTCCTGCAATGCAATAAGTCTTTTTCAAACGAAAATCATTAGTAACCCCCTCAAATACTTTGTAATCATCAAAATCAATCCAAGGAGCAACAGATTTCGTAGCTCGATTCAACACGGTCATATTTGAGATCAGGGACCTCAATGAAGACATGGCCATATCAGCCATGAAAAGAGGTCTGAG
Source organism: Elaeis guineensis (assembly GCF_000442705.2). Lineage (NCBI taxonomy): Eukaryota > Viridiplantae > Streptophyta > Magnoliopsida > Arecales > Arecaceae > Elaeis > Elaeis guineensis. Next base: position 69,708,520 of record NC_026006.2, on the reverse strand, counting down.
GGGGTCTCGATTCACGTATTCACTAGATAAAACTCTCCCTCGAATATATGCCGAACTTCTAGAGCATGCATACAAATATATGCACACGGACAAAGAAGCTTCTGACCGATGCTAGACAGAAGGCAAAAAATAGAAGAAGAAGAAACAGAAAAAAGAAGAAGCTCTGATTGGATCAAGTCGGCCACCTACCGATGAATGAGCTTCGCCTCGACGATGGAGTCCAAGGCCGAATTACGACAGGTATGACTTCTACACTCCTCTCTCTGCTCTCCGTGCATAGATCCTCATGGAGATCGAAGGGACGGAATATCTACGGCACCCTCCATCGATGAAAATGAGAAATCACGATCGAAGGAAGTATTGTCGGTTTCATCATGACCACGATCACGACACCAAACAATGCATCTAGCTCAGGGATGAAATAGAGACCCTGATACGACGAAGCTACCTCAAAAAATATCGGAGGGATCCGCCGACTTAACCTCCAACCGACTGAGGAAGCTGTAAATAATCAGCTGACTGTGAGAGTCATCAATATGATCTTCGAACGACTGAACTGAGGGATAACCCCCAAAGAAGAGTCGGCAAAACGACAACAACTCAATGTAATAACTTTTTGGGAAGAGGATGTTCGAGGAATTCAAACTCCTCACGACGACACTGTTGTTGTTTCGATAATTAGTTAATAAAAGCATAACGGATGTTTTATTCTATTCGACTTTTTTTCGAATGCAACTACTCAAAGAATCAACTGCTTCAATGTCGACTATATTTCGATCTTCTGACAAAAATCCACATCCCGACTATATTTTGGTTCCCTTGCAGAACTGACTTATCGACTTCAACTAGAGGCCTGCACCGACGACGCAGATCTTCTCTACAAAAGCCGCACTGCACCCATAGTCAGCTCTCTATTAAAGCAGCTGACCAATTTGCCAACTTAATGTCAACTAAGAAAGGCAAAATGCCAAGACAATCAAGGTCGGATTAGAATCATACCGACATGGCCACGGCCAGTCGAGGGATATTCGACTTGCCACCATTTATCAGACGATACGACGTATAAATCCAACTAAGCTTCGGGTGATGGATATTCGACTTGCCATTGTTATCCTAACTAAATACGTCGGACACTATACGACTAGTAGATTATACAAAGTCTATGAAATAGTCAGATCAACGACTTACATCCAGAGATTATTCTACATACAACGCGACGTATAAGTCCGACCAAGGTTCGGGCCATGGATATTCGATTTGCCATCGTTATCCTAGCCAAATACGTCAGAAATTACACGACTAGCAGATTCTAAAGTCTGCGAAATAGTCAGATCTACAATCTACTTTCAGAGATGGATTAACAAGCAAACACTACAAATTTGACGACACAGAAAAGTATTTTAGAAAAGAACTTTCATTATAAAAAAAGAAGGGTTACAAAATTAGACCGAAGTTCGATTATACATCTTTCTCTACAAAAAAAAAAATCAAAAGCACCGACTAATCTTCATCGCCACTCTTCGAGTCGGCAGGCCCATCTTGGATCGGCTTCTCCAACAAACTTCACCTTCCAGCTCGAGAACGATACGACTCGAGTTGAGCTGTGAAGATGATTGATCGATTATATTGCTTGGCCAACCACATCAACAGCCTGACCCGTTCGTATAAAAATCGAGAGGGTCTCACCCTATCGACGACCGCACCCTCTTCATCGAAGCCCGGACGACGACCACACACTCTTCGTGGAAGAGTTAGAGGCGGACTTCAGATTTTCGTCCACCGACGAAGATGACTTTGATCGTGCAGCTGAGATGGGGATGCGGGATATACGGTAACGGATCGTTGACCCCACCATCGGCACCAGGAGTGAAAAGCTGACATCGGTCCAAACCCGAGAATGAGAGAACTTTCGAACCCGACAGGGAGTCGTTGGTTGGAATCCCTGACCAACCACCCTCTGCAGGAATCTCACCCATCAAAAAAGATATCAAAGATTCAAGAGAACTTGAAGAAGAAAATGACAAGGATATTTTTCCATGAGGGCAGCTCTCTGGTAGAATTCTCCCACTAGAAAAGATAAAATGAGGAATGGATACCTGGCTGACAGCAGTCTCTTTATATAGAAGAATGGTCGATGGCCCAGATGAAAGCGGTCAGATCGAGACCACATCGGATGACGACACATAGAAACATTTGGATCCATTATCGACCCAACGGTTCAACGCACTTGCACCAGATTGAACCACATCACCTCCATCCGTATGAACAACTTCGATCCAATGACGTCCCAACACGTGGCAGAAATCTACAAGCCAGAGTTAAATCGACGACGCCAACTCACCTTCTGCAAACAATGCTTGACACCAGATCTTCCTGCTGATACGACAGCTCAAAGACGACAAAGTGGTTGATCGGCTGTACTCCAAAGAATGTGACGGCAGAGTCGGGATTCGACATGACAGATAACAACTCCTTTCGTCCAAGGCAATTGACCACGTGGCTACGCACGCGGCAACTCACCATCGGACTCAGGAGTGGGGGGGCAATGTTGGGACAAACCGACTAACCTCTGTATACCAACCAATCTTTGATGCAGTCCGATCGATATCCGACTCTGGCCCACCGAACAGACAGACGATCCTAAAAGTGACTACCGACCAGATATCGACTAAGCAAGCCGACACTACTATCAACTGACCAACCGAACACCCCTCATCGACTCAATGTCGGTGAGCGGCCGATGTCCGGACTCTACAGATAACAGACTAGTTCGACCGTTTGTATTTCAGAGTTACTAACCGACGATCAACCTCCGACATATAGTCGGTCAACTCATTCAAATATATCATAACCATCACAGATGATTACTCCACTGATATCGTGGCGTAATCCATTGGGTCTAATAACCCACTACAAGATTACTGCCCTGTGATTCTACGCCGCCAAATATGAAACCATATCTGACGGTTACGATCATCTAGTCTATAAAAAGTGGATAAGGTAACAGCTTCGGTAAGTCACTTCTGGCCAAAGCTCTGCTACTCTCAATATGCAAATGACTGTTGTCCAGTCTCCCTCTCTGACTTAAGCATCGGAGGATTTTCGTCGGAGATCATTTTGATCAGCATGGATTTCATTTTGTAGGTATTCGTTTTTGACGACAGACGGCGAGAAAATTAGCCACAACAAATATATTTTCTCTTGATTGTAGATTTGTTGCATGTAGATGAATCTCATGTTATGTTCTCGATTCTCTGCTTATGTATCTTTACTGACCGACCCAAGCGAGATCACAGTGACTGGGTTTACGAATCATGGTGTTGAGATTTATATCTGCTGTTGCGCTAGTCATTGTTTATATCTTATTATACGTGTGCAAGAGTTGTTTAATGAATCTCATTACATGTGACAGAGTTGTTGCATGCTCAGCTGCCAACATTAAAAAGAGAATGATGCATCGGAAGCTTAATGAAGAGGACTCCTAAATATGCAGACCATATAGTAAACGGAGCTGCTGTATACGCAGCCATCAACCGTGCTTGCATACGAAGCATCTGAACCTCCCAAGTTTTCAACTCCAATACATAACTCTTCATCTGCTAATAGAGAAAAGCTTTCAAGTCTTCTCCTCAAGTTCCTTCAGCTTCTCAAAAAAAAATTATGCGCCCAACCGCCTATTGAATCATCCATGATTAGGGATGGCAAAAATAGATCCGACCTATCAATCCGATCCACATTCATCCTGCCTTAAACAGACTTGGATTTAGATTAAATGGATTTGGATCGTAAACGAATTAACCTATTTAATCTGTTTAATAATCGGATCGGATTCAGATTTCAGACAGCTGATCTGTTTAATCCATTTAATAAATGAATCGGATCGGACTGAGTTGTAACTCGTTTAACCCATAATAGCTGGAGATCTTTAACTCTTTAAGGGCTTTAGGAATTAGGGTTCGGTCATTTGCCTACTTCCGTGTCAATTACATCGCCCTCCTTATCGCCATCCTCGCCCTTTCGCTCGTCTCCCATCTCTTCTCCCTCCTCATCCTTCTCGGCCTCCTTGCTGTCTGGTGCTTCCTCTACCTATTCTGCCCCCGCAGATCTATCCCTCGTTCTGTTTAGCCGTACCTTCTCAGACCGCGAGACCCTTGGCTCCCTCATCCTCCTCTCTATCTTTGTCATCTTCCTCACCTCCGTCGGATCCCTTCTCATCTTCATTCTCATGGTCAACATCACCATCGTTTGCACCCACGGCACCTTCTACGTGCTTGAGGACCTCTTCCTCAATAATCGAGAGATCTCGATGGGCGAAGGGCCAAAGGCAATTGAGGGCCGCGGCAGGGCGAGGTCGGCAGCCATCATTGGGGCGATCGGAGAGCTGGCGGTGGGTTTCGCCGTCAAACAGAAGCAGACAGTCAAGAGATATATTCCCATCTCGATTTCATTTTAAGGTTTAGGGTTTCTTTTTAATTTTCTGTTCCCATCCCGTAGCCCCGCTAGAGCTTTTTTTCTCTTCCCCTTGGCCCTCCCCTTTCCTTCTTCTTTGCGCCGTCGGAGGCTCGTCAGAGCGCGGCGATGTAGGTGAAGGTAAAGGAGGGTCGGACAGAGGGGTGGAGGAGCGAGCGCACGGTGACACCGGTGAGGGTGGAGGGGTGGGCTGCTGTCGGGCCAAGAGCGTGACGACTGACGAGCCGCAGAGATCGGAGATAGAGGTGAGGAGTTGATTTTTTTTTTTTTTTTTTTTAAACAGACCACAATTTATAAATAATTTTTTTTTTAAATTGGTTATAAATATAAATGGTTAAACGGATCGGATCGGATGACCTGTTTATTAAATAGATCAGATTCAGGTTGAAAAATCTGATCTGTTTAATAAATAGATCGAATTCAAATTTGATATTTTCTGATCGATCCGCATATGATCCAATCCATTTATGATCCGATCCAACTGATTGCCACCCCTATTCATGATAGGATGTAATACTATATGTCCTAAAGGAATATACAGCTACTGCCATATTCTTTATTGTAATATATATTTCCTTTTGGTTCTTTTGCGTATTTCATCACCCTCAAGGCAACACCCTCCAATGACAAACAAAACAGTATGGATACTTCAGTTCTCCAGCCAACATCCATCAACAATCCTGTTGTTTCATCTCCAGTAAGGATATCTGTTGCAAAGAGCCTATTCAAGCAGCCACATGAGTCTCAGGTCCAATCTTCATCTAAAACCCCTCCACAATCGCTTCCTTCTGGAGCTGACAGATTAGTTTCTCCATCAGAAAATCAGCCCTGTCAGATCAATGATGCTGGCACCTCGCAATATATTCCTTCATCCAACTGCACCTTAATTTCATCCGAAACTATTATAGTGAGCCCTCTCCAAGTTACAGGTTATTATGCCATTGAATAGAGCTATTATATTAGTTATCATACAAATGTAATCCAAAGAAGATGATTAAAAGAGAGCATGTCAAAGGGAAGATGGATTTTGATAACCCTCACGTACAAATGGGATTACATGTTTCAGTTGCTGTTGACCGTTCTACCTCTTCATCAGGAGAAGAAATCCCAGAAAGCTTTGGCTTTGATCTTCCAGATCTTGATTTATTCAATGCATGGTGATTTCTCCTTCTCCAAATTGCAAGCTGTGACATTGATCATGACTTTCAATCCATTCAAAAAGAAGAAGAAGACATTGATCTTGACTTTGAAGGAATTCCTTTTTGTCAGCCACCTACGTACTATTTATGTTGATTTAATTCCGGGGTAAAATTATCTTTTTCTTTCATATTTAGCTGAGATTCATTCTCCTCGTGGATAATTCTTGGTTGTTACATAATCTCTTACTTGTTTGCTTTGGAAACCAATCATAGGTCAGAGGACGATACTAGAATGGATGTTTGGAGTTTTTTTTTTTTTTGGGGAGGAATTGCGAATCCGTGTTTCCCGTATTTGAATGTCTGTTTAGCTAATCGAGTCACCATGTTTTTTGCAGTTAAAACCCAGAAGAGATTGTTCGTTGGAGCAAAAGGGTTCACTAGCAAACGATAGGCAGTTGGTGATCCACGCGTAGAGCTGACTTGCATGATCAGAAATTACATTGAGAAATGACTCAATTGCTGTTCTAACCTATTGTTTTGCCACTGAGGCACATCTAGACATGTATACATAATTTACATCCCTTTCACCATTTATTTGTTTAATTAGTGTTCTAAACTATTATTTTGCCACTGAGGCACTAGACCTAGCCACCTCTTTCTCTCTTCTTGGAAAGGGAGGCAGCAAGAGCCATGATCTGTCTATGTTCAAGGATCAATTTGATGCATGATATTTTTTTTTTTTTCCTAGAGAAAAAGGAGAGAGAGAGGGAGAGCTAATAAAGAAGAAAAACTATTGATGATCTTTATTTCTTCCCGTGCCTCTCCTTTTTTAGACTAGAAACAGGCGGTTACAAAAGTAGAATCTCTTGGATAATTTTGAATTCAAAATACAAAAGTAGAATCTCTTGGATAATTTTGAATTCAAAATACAAAAACAGAATCTCTTAGATAATTTTGGATTTAAAACGTATAGACAATTATTTAGATCCACTATTTATGGTGAATTGATTTTTTGCCTTCCCAATCCATCCAAGATTTTCTTTCTTCTCACATTTTAGGTACCCATTTTATGCGGCTTGATTTTCTCTTGATCCTCCCGGAACAATTATAGTGAACTGGTTTCTTACCTTCCCAATCCACCCAAAATTTTCTTTCTTCTCGCATTTCGAGTTATCCATTTTGTGCGATCTGATTTTCTCTTGATCCTCCCAGATCAAGACTTCCCCATTTAGGGGATTCAAGTCCTTTTGAATCTTCAAAACTTGAGATGAGGAAACTTGACCTCACCAGCTTCCTTAGTGAACCATCTTGAAGCACTTGGTCTTTGTCCGTTGCACCCGATCAGATAAGAAATCGTTACGCCTTTTCGTGTTGTAATGGTCTTCTTCTCCACTAAGGTATCTTCCTCAAATGGCTTCTCTTGATTACACATAAGATCCTCCACTAAAAGTAGGATTTCTTCAAATTTTTCGTTGAGCATGAAAGGTTCAAACAACTTGAGATTCTCAATATTCACTACCGAATACATTTCCATGTAGACCAGTAAATGCAATTGATAGGCATTATCTCCAATTCACTTTAGAATTTTGAAGGTCCATAGCAGATTGGTTTGAGTTTCTTGCCTTGTCCTTTGAGTCTTTCTTTCCCCAATTATAACCACGCAAGATCACCAACATGAAAATTGCCTTTTGTTCGGTGCCGATTAAGTCTCTTATTGTACCTCTTTTGGGTTTTTTGAAATTGTATCTCAATTTTAGTATGTACTTTTTGAATACTTTCTAGAAACTTTTTGGTTTGAAAGATTTGGCTTTCTTCTTTGGCATGCTTTGGAGTAGAGTTCGTAGTAAAATGCATATCAAATGGACTCTGCGATAAGTACCCAAGACATACCTCTCGAAAGAAAATCTTAATGTAGATCCATGCACCATCCAATTGAAAGCAAACTATAGATAAGGAAGATTCTCATCCTATATCTTTGGATGTCTAGAGTTGTAGCCTTTCAAGAGATGTACCGTAGTGCGGTTCACTACCTCGGTTTGGCCGTCAGTTTGTGGATGAAAGATGGTGCTCCTTTGTAGTCGAGTGTCCATCATGTGCAACTAAGATCTCCAAAAGCTACTTAAAAATTGACTGTCCCTATCAGAGATAATTGATAAAGGAAGACCAAAATGTATCCACACATGTTGAAAAAATACTGTCCAGCTTCCTCTTCATGATTGACTTCTTGCATGGCACAAGCTCTACCATTTTGGAAAATCGATCTACGATCATAAAAAGGTAATCGTGACCTCTTCTCATTTTGGGCAATCTACCAATAAAATCCATAGAAATACTCTCCCAAGGTCTTGTTGGAACTGATAATGGTATGTAGAGGCCTAGTTTGTGATTGGAAGATTTGGAGGTGCAACATAGGGCACATCCCCTTACAAAACGAGCCACGTCTTGTTGCATTCTTGGCCAATACACATATCTTTGCAGATTCTGAAAAGTCTTGGTTATGCCAAAATATCCTGCTACCTTGGATGTACGCACCTCTCTTATCCAAAGGATGCGGTTTGTCATTTTTGGCACACATAATTGTCCACCCTTATAGAGAAGCCGCTCATGTTGAGAATATATTAAGGGAGTATTGACTCTTAGCTCCTCCAGTAGATCCTTGAAGTCGGGATCCTCTTTGTACATCTCAGCATAGTCCTCCTTATGGGCAGGCTGTACTTGTATTAAAGTAGACAAACAAAGAGTTGCAACCAAAGATCGTGATAGCATGTCGGCAATTTTGTTCAATGCACATTTTTTGTACTTGATCACCAAATTGAATTGTTGAAGATAGATCATCCACTTTATGTAACGTGCTTCTGCAATTTTGATTTAGTTTGAAGATATTGGAGTGGTCGGTGGTCGGAGTGGACTATTGTTTCCTTCCCAAGGATGTACGTATGTCAATGCTTCACAGCTTGGTACAAGGCAAGCAATTCTTTATCATAAGTTAGATAATTCTTTAGAGCTCCTTGAAACATCACCGAGTAGTAAGCCGTAGGGTGACCATCTTGCATCAAGACTGCTCCCATGGCATATCCTAATGCATTAGCTTCCAACTCGAACAATCGTTGCAGGTTTGGCAAGGCTAAGACAGGTGCCTCGCTGATCTTCTTCTTCAATAAAATAAATGTGTCCTCATATTTTTGAGTCCACTCAAATTTTTGGTTTTCCTTTGTTAGAGCATGTAGTAGTGCGGCTAGGATCAAGAAGTTCCGGATGAACTTTCGGACATTTTGGCAAGCTTTCATGAAATTTCGTACTTCTGTGATCTCCTTCGGCCTCGACCAATCTGTGGACATCTTGACTTTATCATGGTCGATTTGAATTTCATCACCTCCCACGATAAATCTAAGGTAGATTGAGTTGATGCTTCGCCAAGAGATCGAACACCTTCTCTGTGTGCCCAAGGTGTTCTTCTCGAGATTGGCTATAGATGAGGATGTCATCCAAATAAACGATAACAAAATTATCAATGTATGCCTAAAGAATATCATTCATCAAGTGCATGAAGGTGGCTGGGGCGTTGCACAGTCCGAATGGCATTATCAGCCACTCAAATAGCCCCCGCCACATCTTGAACATCGTCTTCCATGTATCCTCCTCTTTAATGCGGACTTGGTGGTAGCCTAACTTCAAATCTAATTTGGTGAAGATAGTTGCATATTTTAATTGATCTAGCAGATCATCGATCCATGAAAGTGGGTATCGATTCTTCACCATGATTTTGTTGACTGCTTGGTAGTCGATGCACATACGCTAACCACCATCTTTTTTTGGTACCATCACCATCGATGATCCACAAGGAGAGCTACTTAGTTGAATGACTCCATTCTCTACCAACTCAGTTACTTGACATCGGATCTCTTCGTTCTCCATCATCAAATTTCGATATATGCTCAGATTCGATAGTGGAGCATCAGAGATAAGTTGAATTTCATGTTCTATCGCTCTTCGTGGTTGTAACTCGGACACCTCTGAGAAGAGATCCAGGTATTAACCAATCAATCATAGTATCTCGTCATTTTCCTTTTTGCAAGTTGCTGCAAGAATGCAGATGAGTGTCTGCCTTGACAGGATGGATAAGCATGATGGCGAACCCTTGGCAGACGTTCATCATCCGCTTGACCTGACCAATGGACACCATGTCCACTCTGGGTTGAGTCTTCTTGCCCTCGATCACGAATTTCTTTCAATCCTTGATAAGTTGGTACTGATGGGTGCGCTGATGGTAAATGGCATCTCGCTCCCACAAATATGGACTTCCCAAGATGATTTGGCATACATCTAGGGGTACGACTTCCCATAAAATTTCGTCAATAAATTGACTTGTATTAGCAAATCATATCTTGCATTGCCGAACAATTATACACTCCACATTATTTTGAATCCAACCGAGAAGATAGGGGCTAGGATGCAGCATTATTTCCAACCCAAGACATTGGACAAGGCTTGCCGAGATAAGGTTCTTTTGACTCCCTATGTCGATTATGGTTCGGATTACATTTTGTTTGACTTGAATCTTGATAGAGAATAACGCTTCTAGGTCGTTGGATGTAGGGGCGGACTTGAGTCTGTAACCTTCGGCCTGACCATTAGTGATAGACTCGGGTCCGCCGACTCAACCACATCAAGTTTGGTTGAGTCCTCCTGAACCGTCAATCCAGTTATTTTCTTCACAGGCTTGTCTTTTTGCCATTTCTTTGGGAAGAGCTCGAGATAAATCTTCCAGCACTTATTTTGGCTATGACCTAGGATTTTATAAGGGCTACAATACTTTTTAGAGTCAGTTGAAGAAACGGTGCCACCTTCCTATTGTTTCTTTTTCTTCCTTGAATTTGAACAGCCTCCTTTGTTCTCCCCCATGGTCCTTTCTCCACGAGGCTTGTTCTTCCTCTCGATTGCTATCGCCATGTTGCTAGCACTCGAAAGGTCGCTGACTTTGAAAAGGATAAATTTGTTGTTGATGGACACATGTAGTCCGGATGTGAATTTAGTCAATATCGCTTGGTCCTCCAAAGAGATGCCAAGTGCCATCGTTTGTCGATGGAATCATGTACTCTTGCAAGATTGATCCTTCTTCTGGTGTAGATGATGCCATCGTCTCCAACATTCCTCCAAATATCCTACGGGATAGAATTCTTGGTGTATGAGTATCTTGAAGAGTCCCCATGTCAACTTGTCGGTATCAGAGACCTTCATACAAGAATTTCACCACACAAGAGCATGATTAAAAAATTTTAAATGAGCAAATGATACCTTCTCCTAGCTAGTATAACTATAGAGGTTAAAATAAGTCTCAAGTTGATCAATCCATGCATCAAGTTTCTCCACATCGATGGAGCCATCAAAGATCGGGATGTCGATGTGGGCTTCGACCTTGAATGGTCGAATATTCTCCTCCAAGGATCTCTTCTTCCCGCGACTATCCTCTTTGATCCTGGACTCTTCTTCACCCTCGAATGGGCTGGCCTCACGATCATCCTTTGATACTAATATTGGATTAACTTGAGCAGCGATCCAACCCAACATGGTCTCCATCTTTTTGGATAACTCTGAGACTTGGGCGACCAAGCCCTTCGAATGAGATGAAGTATTTTGATCGCTTAATGTTACTTCTTTCTCGTGCATGGTCAGACTTTCCCACTTGGAGTGGTTCGTTGGTGGATTTGTAGACTGATCTTATCTTTATCATCCACGAGCAGGATCTATGTTTTGATACCACATGATTTATCTATGTTCGAAGATTAATTTGATGCATGATATATTTTTTTTTAGAGAAAAAGGAAAGAGAGAAAGAGTCAGTAAAGAAGAAAAATTATTGATGATTTTTATTTCTTCTCGTGCCTTCTTTTTTATAGACCAGGAGCGATTGATTTCTTACCTTCCCAATCCACCTAAGGTTTTCCTTCTTCTCGCATTCGGGCTAGGATCAAGCCACTGGCCCCGTATTGGGACTAAAGAAGGATAGAATCAGGATGATCTACAATGGAAGATTAAAGAGCCCAGAAGAAAACAAGAAAACAGTACAAAGAAGAGAACTTGGGAAGATTGTGAGCGGTAGGTGCTTTGAAACAAGCAGGCGTACAAAACAGGAGATCAAGAGCCGACTCCAGCTGCCCGTAAGCAACAGCGAAGCCCAGCATCTTGGTCGGGCTCTCTTGAACAGACAAGAAGCTTCATTTCAAATTTCTTTGCTATCACAAAAGCAGCCCTTTAAAAATTTGCTCTGAAACCATAAGTAGAACCAACTCCTTTCGCAAGAACCTGCAATGTGAATTAAACCAGAAGAAGCTTTTCCACCTTCTAAAACAACTGTGGATCAAGATGATATGCTGCATCCATGAGAGAGAGAGAGAGAGAGAGAGAGAGAGAGAGAGAGAGAGGAGGGAAGGACATCAACGGTAGGATCTGGAGGCTGCATCCGTGAGAGAGAAACAGAGAGGAGGGAAGGGCCGGATTTGGTGGCTGCATCCATGAGAGAGGGAGGAGGGAAAGATGAGAAGGAGAAAAACAGAGGCATTGACAATTGGAGAAAAGGAAAGGAGGGTTTCAGATCCGGGAGGGGATCCAGCGATTTGATCGATGCTACCATGGATGAAGAGGCAGGATCAAAGAAGAGGAGGCTGGTCATTGACCAGAGATGGCCGAGATGTGCCGAGATCTGAAGAGAGGAGAGAGAGGGAGAAAAAGAGAAAGAGAAAGAGAAAGAGAAAGAGAAAGAGAGGGGGTCCGGTGACTGGGAGATGGGGGCCAGTTCAGGTAGCGGAGCAGCTATCTTCTTCTGACAAAATATATAAAAAAAAGAGGGACTGCCTTTAAAGAAGAGAGAGAGTATATGCCCTCATGGAAGAGAGAGACAAGGGGAGGGGGAGAGAGGATGTTGATTTAATGGTATTTTAGATCAACGCCATAGAAAATGAAAACGGTATGTCCGTATATTTCAGAAACAAACATTCGAGCATAGCGGACGCACATGGTGGCTTTTGCTTGGCAAAGAAAATTACCAACACTTGTTAACATCTGCGGAACCAGTTTCAAAAGTCCCTTGGAAAACAGAACATTAGTCACCTGGATTAGGAGGCTGAAGCGAACATCGATCACTTGGAAGGAATTCAGGATTCATGAATGTTCATGCCAAGAACTTCTCCAGCTTCTCCACTTCTTCTACACTTCCAATG
>NC_026006.2:69675694-69688194 GCF_000442705.2 Elaeis guineensis | reverse complement strand
AAGTGTACCATAATATCAAAAAATGATAGTGAAAAATTTTTTTCGAGCTTACACAAAATTAGGATAATATCTAATTGAAGCTTTTCTAGTATATCAACTTGAGATTTTTGATAACATAATTCTCGAAAGAAAATATCTATTTCAATAAATATATTCTGTACCTCTGGAGTAGAGAAGCCATGCATCACAACAGATATAAGATGCTGCATTATAATATGAGAGTTATGACTCTTCATATCCGAGATACTATCATCTTTCAAGTTCACACGACTTGAAATGTTGGAGGTAACCACTCACAAAATTTCTTTTCTCATTTTCATGCAATGTATAACTTGCAGTTGGCATTAAGTATTTCACACCATCATGGGGCACCAAGTGCAACTCATGCCGTAATCTTATTCTTTTCAGGTCTAGTTGAAAATTTAAATTATCTTTTATTTTTCTCTTGATGTTAAGAAGTATCCTAATAATATTATCACAAATATTCTTCTCGATGTGTATGACACCTAAGTTATGACGATGTAGGAGATATTACCAATAAGATAAATTAAAAAATATGCTTCACTTTGTCCAGTTCAACTTTGATTTATTATGCTTTCGCTTGTGACTCTCAAAAACTTTGCTGAATTTGACACTGTCGATGGCCTCTAGTTATGCCAATATGTCATCTCCGCTCATCACACAAAATGGCCCATGCATCTTTGATTTTATATTAAAGCATCAATTTTGACAGATTCTTCAAGAATGATTAAATGGTCAAAACCAGTGATGACACATATAGGTAATTTTTCTTTCATGCTTCAGTCTAATGGAGCAGCTATCACCATTGCAAATTGGACATGCCAAATATCTTTTTGTGCTCCATCCAGATAGGTTGCCATATATCGAAAAATTATTAATTATCTACGTTATCATCGTATGTAATCAAAAAAATTTTTTACTGACTGAATCATATGTTACAACACTAATCTCCCAAAGTTCTCTCAATTCATCTATTAAGGATTGCAGATAAACATCTATCTCATTATCTGGAGCTGTAGGTCCAGGAATAAGCAATGATAAAAATATAAATGGGTCTTGCATATATTTTTATGATGTAATATTATATGACATTAGCATAACTGATCATATACTGTAAGCATTGCCCATGGTCTCAAATGAATTGAAACCATCAGACGTTAGGCCAAGATGAATGTTGCGTGGGTCATTAGCAAAATAAAGATATTATCTATCAAATTTTTTTCAAATTATAGAGTCAGCTGGATGACTAATGATGTTATCCTCAAAAATTCTTATCTCATGATACCATCTCATCACCTCGATGGTCCTCGATGACTGATAAAGTTTTTGAAGTCTTGGTGTTAATGAAAAGTATCTCAAAATCTTATGAGACCACTTCTTACCTCTTTCGAAATCTTTAGCATATCTTGACCCACCATATTCTAGACAACAATCTAAGAGTTGATGCTCTTTATAAAATAATGCACAATCATTCTTGTATGCATGTATCGGTGTATAACCCAGTCCAAGTTCATGCATATACTTGTTTGCCTTTGAATATGATTTTGAAAATTTTTTACCATCTGGTAATGCCTCCTTGATTAAGTTCAATATAAAGTCAAAGAACTTTTGATTCTAATCAAACATGATTTTACCATGGAGAAGCTTTATCAAGTACTCAAGCTTCGAGAACTTCTTACAATTTGGATATAATAGCTCCTTGGCATCTATCATGAGTTTTTCAAAATATCCATCATTTGTATTATCCATACTGTCAGGAGAGTTTTCAAAATGTGCCCCTATATTTAAATCATCTAACATCTCATTGATGCTAATTGATTCAGACTGTTGATCCATATATTGGTCTCTTATGTTAGTAGGTCTATATTTTCAACGCAAATCTCAAATAGTATACTTTGGATCTATATCCTAATTCAACAAGTGCTCCAATATTGTATTTGTAGGCTGGAAGTACTTGTTGTGATATCTCTGACAAGGATATTTGATTCTATTGGGATCATCAACTCTTTCTCGTATAAATTTTATAAAATCCCTAACATCTTGTCGGTATTCAAGTAAGATGATAGAGCGAGCATTCATCCAACTCTTATCGATATTTTTCATCTATCCATAAAAAATGTACATCATTAAAGTATGCGTTATAAAAAATTTTTTAAAATACATGATTCTATCCATTTCTAATAACAATAATAAGATTAATGAATACTAACTCCACCAACTCCTTCCTAATAGGTGTGATCCTATCTCTTTCAAAAATGGATCACTTTTACTGTTACCACAGCTTTGTTCTTTGTTCCATATCTAAAAAAATCTAATAGCATCTTCCTACAGTTCTCCAAGTATATGATATAGATGGATCATATTTTAACCACATCTAATAAGTACCCAAAGAATAAACGAGATAATTGTGGTAAAATTTTTCATAATAGAACAAAGAACACTATAATAACAATAAAAAATTGATGCATTTCTGAACTATACAAATCGGGGTATTCAAGAGCCGTTCATAGAGTCCATTTTGGAGACTCTGGGACCAACTCTTAAATGGGAGTCTAAGGTTATATCTGTTGGGAATAGTGTCCCAAAGCCAATCGTCAGCCTGTTGACGGTTGTACTCATTTTGTATTAGTACATGAATTATAAATAAATAAAAGTTATTTTGATATTTTTTCATCACAAATGTTTCATCTTCTAATGAACTCCTATGTTGTGGTGAAGTCCTTAGGACTATTTAGACTCGACAAAGGAGGATTTGTCGTTTAGTCCTTAAACATGTTCGCGACCAAATGATACGTTGTTACCAAGGACGACAATATTTATCGAGCATAGGTCGTTGTGTGCCATATGGGTTGGTTGTCCTCATAACCAAAGAGTGTGGAGACACTGGTATGGCATACAGGTGAGATGTAATGGTACATCTGCACTGAACGTGACCAACTCTGGAGCTATTTCTGCTGTCAAGATTTGCTCCGATGGGATATGGGTATAAATGTCCCTCCGACCTGAGACCGCCACGGTGACTTGCAAGCAACTCACTGCACTTAGGCACTGGACTACCTGAATTTCTAATTCAGTGACGGAAGGTTGCTGGGTGTAGTCAAGTACTTGACTTGTCGGTGCGTGTGTCAAGATGGGATTGACCACTCCAGTTTAGGAGCTGTGTACAGTCGTGTTTCAATTTAGCAAAACCTTGGCCAGGGTAGTCCTAGTAAGGAGTCACAGGACTAATTGAGTTGAGCACGATTCGGATGATATCATCAGGGTTGACAGTTTAACCCTGAGTCATCCTAAACACAGGGGTCAAAAGAGATGAATTATACGGTAACCATATTCACGTAGGTTTTGAATGTTGCGATTGCGATTATTCGACCTATCCGATCATCGGGTACCATTGCTAGATGGTCACTTCGATTAGTACAGAAATTGGTTCCTGTGTTACCGACTTAAGTTCGAACCTGCGGGGTCACACACATTAGAGGTTTCTTTCTGATCTGATGGCTGATTATGAGTCTTATCTATCTGAGACTCTATGATTGAGAATTAGGATTCTCTAATCATGAGTTCCACACATTTTGGGTATCGGGGTCAAAATTTTGAATTTCGAATTTTGAATTTGAAATTTGAACTCTTTGATCAGGGTTTCATATCGATGGTCTCTGATGCCTGATTGCCCATCGGATTTGGACTCAATATTTATGAGAGGTTTAATTAGTGATTTAATCACTAATTAACTCAATTTGATTGAGTAATTATTTTTGGATCAAGTCCAATTGAATTGGATTCAGTTTGGATTGACCCGATTAGGTTAAATGTTGACCTAATTGCTAAGGTGGTTTAGTCCCTGATTTGATCAGGGGTTAGGTTTAGTTAATTCCTGATTTGATTAGGATTTTATTAAGCCTAATTAAGCCTAATTATGTTGGGTTTAATTTGGTCTAATTGTGCTCAACCTATTTTAAACTAGGTTGGCTCAATTTGAATCAAACCACCTTGTTTTAAATTCCCTGCGACACCCAACTTCCTTGCACCCATTTGAATTCACGAGAAGAAACTTCTCGTGAAATTTTTCTCACGCAAAACCCTTCCCCACGTCCTCATTTGTGCACCATATGGATGGATAAAATAATTAGTTAGCCATTCAAATTCAAAGCATGTTTGAATTTGAATGGATAACTTATCACTTGCCCTTTCATCCTTATCCATTTTGTGCGCCACATTATTACACGAGAAAAAGTTTCTCGTGAAACTTTTTCCACGCACAAAGAGCCACGCCCCTTCTCTTCTCATGCCCAAAAGGATAGGGATAAGTTGGTTTTCGTTTGAATTCAAATTTGATTTGAATTCAAATGTGTAACCTCTTGTCTTTATCCTCTCACGCGGATAAGACACGTTTGACGTTGTTTTAAAAAGAGGAGAAAGGTGGGACGTGCGTAGAAAAATTAGAAGAGAAACTTTGGGGCGTGAGGAAGGCTTCTGTATAAGGTGAAGGTCCAAAACCTTCCGAGAGAAAAAGAAAGAAAAGAGAGAAAATTGGCGCAGGGTTTTTGGTGTGTACCCTAGGGTTTCTACCTAGGGTTCGGGAAGTGAGATTGGTGTGCCACGAGTGTCGTGAGTCCACCAAATTTTAGAGAGAGATCCATCAGCCTCTCAAGTAACTATGCAGATGATCCGGAGTGTCCGAGAAGTCGGCACACATCGATCGAAGGAGTTCGATCAACATCTGCCATCAAAAGGGTGAAATCACGAACTAGCATTCGTGAGGAGCTGATCAGACGGGAGCTTCGTGTGGAGATCCACAGAGGCCAGACAGTTGGGTGGCTGGACGTGATGATCAGAACCCTCCGACGGTGATCAGATTGCGGTGATCGACTACCCGCAAAAGGTGATGTGTTCTGAACACAGTACTGTAAAACGTTTACTGATTCAAATTTGAATTTCAAATTTAAATGCATGCTGTTGTATCATATTTAGATCCTAGTGTAGGGTTAATTAGTATTAATTAATGAGATTAATTAATAATTCTGCTGTAAAATATAATTTTGAAAAAGTTTTAAAATTACCATTTTGCCCCTGCACTAAATTTTCGCTTCAATTGGTATCAGAGCAGGTTCTAGAATATGATATACATATGCATGCGTAGATTAAGGTGTAATCTATAAGTTTAAATTTGAAATTCAAAATTCGAAATTCGAAATTCAAACAGATGTGAAATTTGAAATTTGAAATTTGTTAGAAGTTTCAAATTTGAAATTCAAAATTTGAAATTTGGTTGAAATCTCAAATTTGAAATTTGAAATTTAAAATTCAAAATTTGAATTTTGAAATTCAAAATTCAAAATTTGAAATTTGAAATTTGGTTGAAATCTCAAATTTAAAATTTAAAATTTGAAATTTGAAATTTGAAATTTGAAATTCAAAATTCAAAATTTAAAATTCAAAGATTGAAAATTCGAAATTTGAAATTTGGTTGAAATCTCAAATTTGAAATTTAAAATTTGAAATTTGAAATTTGAAATTTGAAATTCAAAATTTAAATTTTGAAATTTGTATATTTAGATATACTTGATCCAAGTAGCAAGTAATCTAATTGGGTTGGTTGCCATGGCCGTCCGGTCATAGGAGAAAAGTAGGGTTTAAAGGCCCTCTCTTCTCATTCGATGGGGTCTCCTATGGTGGTAGGGGTGCCGATGCAATTATATCCCATGCCGATGAAGCAGCGAAAGAACTTAATTAAGAAATTTATCATGAATGTGTTAGATTAGATCTAAAAGAAAATTTATGATTTATTTTGAGTTATTTTCTGTTATGAAATGAGCAATAGAATTGCTGTTTATGAAATGTGCTGATCCGTTTGTGAAATGAGTTAACACATTTGGTGAACAGAAAATAAAATCTTTCAAATTTGAAAATTATTTTCGAAATGCCAAACCCTGACCCATCAGCCCAAGTACTTAATTAAAAGAATTAAGTGTTGTCTAGTAGGTCTAGAATTATGAATTAAGACCTAAGACAATTGCATAAACTTTTGGGTCAATGGGTTAGATGAATTAGGTCCATAATTGGGTTAGACCTAAGGTTAGTTTAAAAAATAGACTAATTGGAGTAATTGGTCAAATCTAATCAAAAGTTGAATTAGATTAGGTCAAGGATACTCTAGACTCAACTTCAATAGTTGTAGTTGAATGGGTCCATGTCTTTAACTAGACCAAGATGGACTTAATTCATGGCTACGCGGTGGAGCTCTATTTACTAAGTTGATCAAAATTAAAACTAATGAACCGGTTGGTGTCTAAGGTAAGTTCGGCAGTTTTGACCAGTGGTTCTTAAGCGGGAGCTACTCGCATTGATTCGATCATTGATGAGTTAATGGCAAATCCCCACCACTGATCTCACTTACCTGGCCAATCTGGTAAGTTAGATTTTGATTAGATCACTTGGTGATTAGAGCTCACCCATGTCATTAGGTAAATCAGTATGATTGATTTAGGTGCTCCTAATGCCAGCTTTAATTAAATCCTTTTTAATCTGACTTGGTGAAGTCAGTGGGAGGATTGAAATTGGCTGGATGATTTCTTCTCTACTATTCTTTAATAAAATTCTCAAAATTATTAGGTCCCTAAAATGATTAAGTTATAATGATAACTAAGTCATAGCCTCCCATTAAGTGAATGATAATGAGTCCATTAGTTCAATGATCATTGGAGGCCCAAAGGCCTGGTGCTCATTGGCTAATGAATTATTATTCATAATATGATAATTTGATTGAGTCTTTCTGATGGTGGTTAGGTTGGCCGGCCAAAGTCGGGCCTGATCATTTATTGGTCCGATTCACTAAATTAAGTCATGTTAATGGTTGGACCTAACCAGATCTTTTCAGTGGAGGCCAAAGCCTACTGATTAGGTTCTGGGGCAAAATAAATTACTAGAAGTTGTTTAGAGAAATAACTGGTTAAGAACCTACCCATAGATGCACATGGGTTGACCAACCAAAGTTGGGCTCGTGTGTAGTCTGTGTGGATTCTAGTACCCATTAAGGAATTAAAGTAATTCCTCGAATTGGAGGATGAGGCTACCAGTTCGTAAAAATATTAGAAAAAACTTTAGACTAAAGTCCAAGTCTTTAGTATTAATTTATGTACTAATAGAGGTCTCGTTTTTCTTTAAGCAGCTATGGCCACTACCCTGTCGCTCCGGTCATTATTAGATAATGAAAAGCTCATGGGACCCAATTTCGATAGCTGGTATCGAAAATTGAAAATCATCTTTGAGCATGAGCGGATCCTTTATGTAGTAACGGATCCAGCACCTGAGAAGCCAGCTCCGAACGCTAGTAAGGCGATCCGAGACACTTACTTGAAGTGGCTCAATGACCGCACCACCGTTCGATGTATTATGCTGGCAGCAATGAATGATGAGTTCAGCCGAAGGTTTGAGAACGCCCAGCCACAGGAGATGCTTCAAATGTTGAACGACTCCTTTGGCACGCCTGACGACGTTGAAAGGCACAAAACTAGTTGTGCTATTTTCAATGCTCGGATGAGGGATGGGGCCTCAGTCACTGATCATGTACTGTATATGATCGAGATGATTGAGCGCCTAAGCAAATTGGGCTTTCCTCTGCACGAGCAGCTCGGTAAGGATGCGATCCTTAATTCCTTGCCCAAGTCCTTCCTCCCATTCCTTACTCATTTTCGAATGACAAAGCCTGCAGTAAACTACCACGGATTGTTGGGGTTGCTGCAGAACTTTGAGAAGGATCACAACTCCATAAGGAGTCGGTGAATGTAGTGGGAGGGTCTTCTTCTCGTCGTCAACCCTTTGGGAAGGGGAAGAAGAACAAGAAGAAGAAAATAAGAAGGTGCAATCTCATGCTGGGACAGTAGCACGGGGTCAGACCAAGAAGCGCAAGCATGACCAGAGCCAGGCGGAGTATTTTTTTGCAAGAAGCACGGGCATTGGAAGAGGAACTGTCCTCAATACATTGCCTCCCTGGACCCGAACAGGCCAAAGAAGAAGCAAGGTAATTATATGATAACTCCTTGCAATTTTTTGATTTGTGATACTACTACCTGGGTATTGGATACCGGAAGCCCTTATCATATTTGTAATTCGATGCAGGGTCTGCAGGTCAGTAGGAGATTTGATGAAGGCGAGAGGTTCCTGAATGTTGGAGATGGAAGCAAAGTTCCAGTTCTAGCTTTAGGAATCATGAGTCTTGTAATCAATTCTCGTAATGTAATTCTGAGTGAATGTCACTATTGTCCAAGTTTTTTATTAAATATTATTTTTGTAGGCCTTTTGGCCATGTACGGTTATGATTTTTTAATAAAAGAAAATATTTGCAATATCATTTTGAATGGTGTTACAATATTTGTTGGATAATTAAATAATAGAATTTACTTACTATCACAGCCTGTTAATATGGTTCAAAAATTCGGTAAACGCTCTAGAATAGATAATGTGTCAGAAGTCTACCTTTGGCACTGTAGGCTAGGTCATATCAATAAAAACAGGATAAACAGGTTGGCTCAAGAAGGAATTCTTGAAGTTAGTGATTGTGAATCACTTCCAACCTGTGAGTCCTGTCTTCTTGGAAAGATGACCAAGTCACCTTTTACTGGAAAAGGTGAGTGAGCCAGTGAACTCTTAGGTCTGGTACATTCTGATGTATGTGGACCCATGAGCTCAAGTGCAAGAGGTGGATTTTTCTACTTCATAACCTTCACAGACGACCTATCTAGGTATGGGTATGTCTATTTAATAAAGCATAAGTCGGAATCATTTGAAATGTTCAAACTATTCCGAAATGAGGTAGAAAAATAAACTGAAAGTGTATTAAAACTCTTCGATCTGATCGAGGAGGTGAATACCTTTCCAATGAGTTTCTGACGTATCTAGGGGAGAATGGGATTCTCTCTCAGTGGACTCCTCCTGGAACACCACAGCATAATGGTGTGTCTGAAAGGAGGAATCGGACCCTGTTAGACATGGTTCGATCCATGATGGGGTTTGCTGGTCTGCCGATCTTCCTCTGGAGATATGCGCTCGAATCGGCTTGTTACCTTCTAAATAGAGTTCCGAGTAAGTCTGTAGCCAAAACGCCATATGAGATATGGATAGGACGTAAGCCAGTACTCTCGCACCTTAGGGTTTGGGGGTGTCCGGCTTATGTTAAACGTTTAATTACAGACAAGCTTGGACCTAGGTCTGACAAGTGTAATTTTATAGGGTACCCAAAAGAGACCAAAGGGTATTATTTCTACCTTGCTGATGAGCAAAAGGTGTTTGTCAGCCTTAAGGCAATCTTTTTAGAAAAGGAATTCTTTAGTGAAGGAACTGTTGCCTCTAAAGTCGAACTTGACGAAGTTCGACAGGTGGAAAAATCGACACATGTTACTGAACCTGAACCAGATTTGATTAGATCAGATCCGGAGCCCATTGATTATGCACCCTTAAGGCGGTCTGGTAGAGTACCACATCAACCAGACAGATACTATGGTTTCTTGGTCCGGGATGGTGATCCTATCGAACTTGATAAAAATGATGAGGATCCGATCACCTACATGGATGCAATGCAGAGACCTGATTCTGAGAAATGGCTAGAGGCCATGAAATCCGAAATGGAGTCCATGAAGGTCAACGATGTGTGGACATTGGTTGACCCACCCAAAGGAGTAAAACCCATAGGGTGTAAGTGGGTCTTCAAAAGGAAGAGGGGCGCAGACGGAAAGGTGGAGACCTATAAAGCCCGTCTAGTTGCCAAGGGATATCGTCAACGTTATGGTATAGACTATGACGAGACGTTTTCTCCTGTGGCAATGCTCAAATCCATTCGGATTATGCTTGCGATAGCTGCCCATCTGGACTATGAAATCTGGCAGATGGATGTGAAGACAGCTTTCCTAAACGGAGAGCTGGACGAAGAGGTGTATATGATACAACCTGAAGGGTTCACATCCACAGATGAGTCTAAGGTGTGCAAGCTACAGAGGTCCATTTATGGACTTAAGCAGGCATCTCGGAGTTGGAACATACGTTTTGATAGGACGATCAAAATGTATGGCTTCGTTAAGAACGGAGAAGAACCCTGCATTTATAAGTGGGCTAATGGTCCAGCAGTAGTATTTCTTGTATTGTATGTGGATGACATTCTCTTAATCGGGAATGATGTCCCTGCATTACAGAGAATAAAGATTTGGCTATCGTCACAGTTCTTCATGAAGGATTTGGGAGAAGCTTCCTACATCCTAGGGATGAGGATCTATAGGGATAGATCCAAAAAGTTGCTTGGCTTATCCCAGTCCACGTACATTGATACTATGCTGAAAAGGTTCAGCATGGAAAATTTCAAGAAAGGCTATCTACCGATAGGCCATGGAATTTCTCTCTCGAAGAGGGATTGTCCGACAACACCTCAAGAGAGAGAGCGTATGGATAGGATTCTATATGCTTCGGCAGTGGGATCTATCATGTACGCCATGACATGTACACGACCAGATGTGGCATACTCACTAGGGGTAGTGAGTAGATACCAATCTGATCCAGGAGAGAATCACTGGAAGGTTGTTAAACCATCCTGAAGTATTTAAGAAATACTAAGGACCAGTGGCTTATATATGGTGAATCAGACTTGAGACTTATAGGGTTTACAGACTCTAGTTTCCAGTCTGATCGCGATGATAGCAAGAGTGTGTCAGGATTTATTTTTACCCTTAATGGTGGGGCTGTCTGCTGGAAGAGTTCCAAGCAGCACACTGTGGCTGATTCAGTATGCGAGGCGGAGTATATTGCTGCATCAGATGCTGCCAAAGAAGCGGTGTGGCTGAGAAAATTCATCACCGAGCTCGGAGTAGCACCCTCCCTTGTTGGTCCAGTTCTGCTCTATTGCGACAGCTCTGGAGCCATTGCTCAGGCGAAGGAACCAAAGGCACACCAGCGAACGAAGCATATTCTGCGCCGCTACCATCTCATCCGGGAGATCATGGATCGAGGTGACGTTGACCTTCAGAAGATCGACGGGAAGGAAAACCTGGCCGACCCATTCACTAAAGCCATTGCGGTGAAGGAGTTCAACGACTACAAGTCGAAGATGGGTATTAGATACTGCACCGATAGGCTTTAGGCCAAGTGGGAGATTGTTGGGAATAGTGTCCCAAAGCCAATCGTCAGCCTGTTGACGGTTGTACTCCTTTTGTATTAGTACATGAATTATAAATAAATAAAAGTTATTTTGGTATTTTTTCATCACAAATGTTTCATCTTCTAATGAACTCCTATGTTGTGGTGAAGTCCTTAGGACTATTTAGACTCGATAAAGGAGGATTTGTCGTTTAGTCCTTAAACATGTTCGCGACCAAATGATACGTTGTTACCAAGGACGACAATATTTATCGAGCATAGGTCGTTGTGTGCCATATGGGTTGGTTGTCCTCATAACCAAAGAGTGTAGAGACACTGGTATGGCATACAGGTGAGATGTAATGGTACATCTGCACTGAACGTGACCAACTCTGGAGCTATTTCTGCTGTCAAGATTTGCTCCGATGGGATATGGGTATAAATGTCCCTCCGACCTGAGACCGCCACGGTGACTTGCAAGCAACTCACTGCACTTAGGCACTGGACTACCTGAATTTCTAATTCAGTGACGGAAGGTTGCTGGGTGTAGTCAAGTACTTGACTTGTCGGTGCGTGTGTCAAGATGGGATTGACCACTCCAGTTTAGGAGCTGTGTACAGTCATGTTTAATTTAGCAAAACCTTGGCCAGGGTAGTCCTAGTGAGGAGTCACAGGACTAATTGAGTTGAGCACGATTCGGATGATATCATCAGGGTTGACAGTTTAACCCTGAGTCATCCTAAACACAGGGGTCAAAAGGATGAATTATACGGTAACCATATTCACGTAGGTTCTGA
Source organism: Elaeis guineensis (assembly GCF_000442705.2). Classification (NCBI taxonomy): domain Eukaryota; kingdom Viridiplantae; phylum Streptophyta; class Magnoliopsida; order Arecales; family Arecaceae; genus Elaeis; species Elaeis guineensis. The sequence continues at coordinate 69,676,258 of NC_026006.2, read as the reverse complement.
ATGTTGCGATTGCGATTATTCGACCTATCCGGTCGTCGGGTATCATTGCTAGATGGTCACTTCGATTAGTACAGAAATTGGTTCCTGTGCTACGGCTTAGGTTCGAACCTGCGGGGTCACACACATTAGAGGTTCTTTCTGATCTGATGGCTGATTATGAGTCTTATCTATCTGGGACTCTATGATTGAGAATTAGGATTCTCTAATCATGAGTTCCACACATTTTGGGTACCGGGGTCAAATTTTGAATTTTGAATTTTGAATTTGAAATTTGAACTCTTTGATCAGGGTTTCATATCGATGGTCTCTGATGCCTGATTGCCCATCGGATTTGGACTCAATATTTATGAGAGGTTTAATTAGTGATTTAATCACTAATTAACTCAATTTGATTGAGTAATATTTTTGGATCAAGTCCAATTGAATTGGATTCAGTTTGGATTGACCCGATTAGGTTAAATGTTACCTAATCGCTAAGGTGGTTTAGTCCCTGATTTGATTAGGAGTTAGGTTTAGTTAATTCCTGATTTGATTAGAATTTTATTAAGCTAATTAAGCCTAATT